>NC_137070.1:3899626-3904451 GCF_032717465.1 Coenobita brevimanus | reverse complement strand
TATACTGTTACATAGCCTATGATTTCATCATCCTTTGTGTAATTTTAACGCACAGTATGCTGCATGTTTGATCACAAGCGTGTTCTGCCTCAGTCCCCCCCTTCTACCGTTATAGTATAGTAAGTCGTCCTTTCTGTTGTTCAGTGCGGGATTTTCATCTCTTTGTCCCCATGGCTTCATTTGTGCGTCCTTCTTACAAGTTGTATCAAGCTCTGCTGGCCCCTATATAATGAGCTCAGTCTCTGCATCATTGCCACTTAGATCTGCTCCTCATTTTGTTCACATCTCTGTCCTCCCCTGTACAGTTATTATTATTGTGAATTTCTCAGGAAGTCTCCAACCATCTAGCAGCTGTGTGATTTGAGTATAAGTGTTATTGCATTTTGTTCTTGTACTGTATAGCATAAGGTTAATTCTTAGGCCTGGAAAGTTTTTGTAAATTGTGTAGAATTCATTTTGTCAGCCAGTGGTAATAATAGTTTGTATCTGTAATTATTTATCTTGCATTAACTGAGCATTACCCAGTGTTTTTCATTTCATCAGGGCTGACTTAGATAAATTTACTCATGCTAATTTCGTGTTAATGGAGGCTATTGCAGTTAACCATATATTTAAACTGTTTTTGCCATTACATTATCCTTATGAGTCCTGAATGTTTTGTTGTTAGTTTGAGCATTAAACTTTAACTTGTAATTTTACCTAACTCTTTTGTTTTGAACCTTGAACTTTACGGGACAGTAGTGATTTTTTTTAGTATTCTCACTTAAAGTGTACATTATCTTTCTCTGTTCCGTAACATAAATTTGGCGACCTCTTATCAGGATATTCAGGATATTATCATAAGGATATTGCTTGATATTTTGTGACTGTTACTTATTCATGATGTCAACTATTACTACACTTGATGAAGCCAAAGATTTTTGTCAAATGTGGAAACAGTGTGTGATATAGAAAACAGAACAATTGGGAATTGCTGTTCGCTCTCATCATTCTAAAGATCAAATTGTTGACATGATTAATGAAAGCTTGTTTAATGTAACTCCTCCAAATGAGCAAACGCAGATTGAATTAGCTAAGTTACAGCTAGCCCTGCAGGAGGCTCGTGTGAAGGAAGCACGTGCTAAGGAGGCTGATGTTAAGGAGGCAAATGCTCGTATTCAAGAGGCACAGGTACAGGCTCAGGCACAAATTGAACTTGCTAGGATTCAGGCAGACCATGAGTATCGCATGAAACAAGGTGGAACTGGATCATCTAGCTCTGATGATTTTGATGTGGCTAAAAATGTTAAACTTGTCCCTCCTTTTAATGAATCTGATTTAACAAAGTATTTTCAGTTGTTTGAGAGGGTAGCTACAGGTTTTAATTGGCCCAAAAAGTATTGGCTAGTACTCCTTCAAACTGTTCTCACCGGTAAAGCTCAAATAACTTATGCATCTTTGCCTCAGGATCAATCTGATAATTATGAAGTAGTTAAGAGCTTGATTCTTAAGGCCTATGAGCTTGTTCCTGAAGCTTATAGAGTAAAATTTAGGACAACTTACAAGCAAGATAAGCAATCCCACGTTGAGTATGCAAAAATCAAAGAAGATCTGTTAGAGCAGTGGTTAAATTCTAAGAATGTGGATTCTGATTTTGGTAAATTTAAGCAGATGATTTTGCTGGAGGACTTCAAGAGGTGTCTTTATAAAGATGTAAGCCTATATCTTGATGAGAAAAGAATAGATAATTTGTCTGATGCTGCAGTTTTAGCTGATGAATATGTTCTTACTCACAAGAGATATTCTAAAGAAAAAGGGAAAGCTGAGAGTAAGTACGTTGCCTCTACTCAGAGTACAGGTAACAGGAAAGAGAATAAAGATGATGTTTCTCAGAAAGTAAATACCAGCTTCACCTCTAGCTTTCAGAAAAGTAAATGTACTTATTGTAGTAAGCTTGGTCATACTACGGAGAAATGTTTCAGGAGACAGCGTGATGTGAACAAAAAGGAGTCTTTAAATATTCAGTCAATTGGTCTAGTGTCCACCCTTGAGAGTTCCCAGAATTCTTTAACTGAGTTAACTAAACCTGCTTTGAGGGGTAACTTAAATTCTCATGATGGAGCTCCTCTTTTGAGCAGTAACATGGGTGAGACTCTCAAGAGTTCATGTGCTAATTTCCTGTCTGATGGTTTTGTCAGTCCTCTGGACAGTAATGACAGGAAATCAGTTAAAATATATCGTGACACAGGTGCTTGCCAATCCCTTATGCTGACCAGTGTTCTAGGCTCTAATGTTAATTCCTCTGATGAAACTGTAATCTTACAAGGTGTAGGGAATAATTACTTCTCTGTCCCTCTGTGCAGAGTGAATTTAGAGTCTGGTTTTGTTAATGGTTCCGTTATGGTTGGGTTGGTTGAGACACTCCCAATGTCAGGTGTAACTTTCTTACTTGGAAATGATATTGGTGGAAGTCAAGTGTGTCCAGCTCCTCAGTTGTCTGGTGAGCCAGTGGCTGCGTCCCAGGGTTGTGATGTCCCTGATGTGTTCCCTGCATGTGCTGTCACTAGGGCTAAGTCTAAAGTTACTGGTGATTTAGAGGATAATGATGATGATGTTGTTATCCTAGCTGACACTTTTCTTGCTAATTTGGACCACTCACCAGATGAGGCAGTACCCCGTAGTGTTGATAATTTGTCTCGTCAAGAGTTGGTTGACTTGCAGGTTGCTGACCCTGAGTTGAAAGGTCTAGCTAACTCTGCTTACAGTGAAGAAGAGTCAGCCGGTGCTTCTACTTGTTATTATGTAAAGTCAGGAGTACTTATGAGGAAGTGGAGACCCCCAACAGCATCAGCCGACTGTGAATGGGAGGTTGTACATCAAGTTGTCATCCCTCGTGTTTGTAGGCAGGTTATCATTAGAGTGGCTCATGATTCCAGTTTGGCAGGACACCTTGGAGTGAGGAAGACTGTGGCACGCATTTTGAAACACTTCTACTGGCCAGGTATCTTCAGGGATGTTTCCTGGTATTGTAAGTCTTATCACACCTGTCAAGTTGTGGGGAAGTGTAATCAGACCGAAAAGTTTGCACCTCTAGTTCCCATTCCTCCTTTTGAGGCGCTTTTCACCCGTGTGTTGGTGGATATTGTGGTCCCTCTTCCTAAGACTTCTTCAGGATTTTCTTATGTGTTGACCCTGATTGATATGGCTACTCGTTATCCTGAAGCCATTCCACTTAGAAATATCTCAGCAAAGAACGTGGTTAAGGAAATGCTAGGGTTCTTCACAAAGTTTGGTCTGCCCAAGGAGGTACAGTCAGACTGGGGAAGTAATTTCATGTCAAATGTTTTCAAGCAGTCTCTGAAAGAGTTGGGCATCACCCAGATCACGTCTTCAGCTTACCATCCCCAGACCCAAGGAGCGTTGGAGAGATATCATCAAACACTCAAATCGATGCTCAAGAAATACTGTTTGGAACATCAGAAAGACTGGGATAAAGGTCTTCCATTCGTTGTGTTTGCCGCAAGAGAATCTCCAAATGAATCACTGGGCTTCTCACCTTTTGAACTACTGTTTGGCCATGAAGTAAGAGGACCCCCTTAAGTTACTCAAGGAATGCTGGCTGTCGGAGGAAGATGACGTCAACCTGCTGGAGTATGTGATGAAGTTCAAAGAACGGCTGTCCACTGCTTTACAGCTGGCGAGAGAGAATTTAGGAGCTGCTCAGGAGAAGATGAAGACTTGGTATGACAAGAAGTCCAGGTTACGCCACTTTCAGCCAGGAGATCAGGTTTTGATTCTGCTACCAGTTCATGGGCAACCTCTTCAAGCCAAGTTTAGTGGTCCTTATTTCGTGGAGAAGAAACTCAGTGATGTCAACTATGTCATCGCCACACCAGATCGTAGAAAGAACAAGCAACTATGTCACATCAACATGCTAAAGTTATATCACAGGCGGGACGAAAATAATCCAGTCTGCACTGTAGCTGTTCCACCCGAGTCTGCAAGTGAAGCTCTCCCATGCAGCATGAGCCTGAGTGATAGTTTGGGGAAGAATCCTGATATCATGAATGATCTCCAGACTAAGCTTTCTCATCTACCTCCCAAGGAAAGGCAGGAGTTTTCGGCATTACTGCAGGAGTACCCGCAAGTGTTCCGTGCCACTCCAGGAAGAACCACTGTGTTGATGCATGATGTCGATGTTGGAGACGCAAAGCCAATTAAATTGCCTCCTTACCGTGTGAACCCAGTGAAAGTTCCTCTCATCCAGAAGGAGCTTGGCTACCTGTTGGACCACAAGATGATTGAGCCCTGTCAGAGCGAGTGGAGTTCTCCTGTCACTCTAGTCCCTAAGCCAGGTGGGTCACAGCGGCTTTGCATTGACTACAGACGTGTTAATCAGATAACCAAAACAGACACTTACCCTCTCCCTCGTGTGGAAGATTGCATAGACAAGATCGGAAAGGCTAGGTACATAAGTAAGTTTGATTTGTTAAAGGGATACTGGCAAGTACCTATGACTGAACGTGCTAGGGAGATCTCATGTTTTGTAACATTAGGAAAGGCTTTTGCATGTTCTGTAATGCCATATACAGATTGTTTTAGAGTGATAAGGAATTTCCTTTGTAAATTTCTTTTTTCTTTGTGGGGAGGTGTTACATAGCCTATGATTTCATCCTTTGTGTAATTTTAACGCACAGTATGTTGCATGTTTGATCACGAGCGTGTTCTGCCTCAGTCCCCCCCTTCTACCGTTATAGTAGAGTAAGTCGTTCTCTCTGTTATACTTTGCGGGATTTTCAGCTTTTTGTCCCCATGGCTTCATTTGCGCGTCCTTCTTACAAGTTGT
>NC_137070.1:3609626-3897126 GCF_032717465.1 Coenobita brevimanus | reverse complement strand
ATCTGCAATAACATTTTCTTTCCCCTTGACATGTTGTATGTCTAATGAATACTCCTGAAGAAGTAGACTCCATCTTGTCAATCTCTGATTTTTATCTTTAAACTTACTAAGGAATTTCAGTGGGTTATGATCAGTATAAATGACTATGGGGTCAAAACCAGAACACAAATAAAATGAAAAATGCTGTAAACCCAAAATCAAGGCCAAAAGCTCTTTCTCAATAGTTGAGTAGTTCTTTTGAGGTGGAGTGAACTTCTTACTGTAATAAGATACAGGATGTTCAATACCCTGATCATCCTCTTGCAGCAAAACAGCCCCAGCTCCTGTATCACTTGCATCAACAGCCATCTTAAAAGGCTTAGCAAAATTTGGAGTAGCGAGCACTGGCTGACTTAATAGAATAGCTTTAAGTTTGTTGAAAGAGGATTCACAGTTATCAGTCCAGACAAATTTAACTCCCTTTTTCAGTAGGTCTGTAAGTGGTGATACAAGAATGGAAAAGTTAAGAACAAATCTCCTGTAATAACCTACCATTCCCAAAAATCTTTTTAGCTCCTTCCTACTTTTAGGTCTGGGAAGATCACTTATAACCTGAACCTTAGCTCCTGGTGGTGCAACATGTCCATCACCAATTACATACCCAGGGTACTGAACTTTAGCTTGACCAAACTCACACTTTGATAAATTAGCTACAAGATTAGCATGAACTAAACGGTTAAGAAATTTACTGACATGGCATAGGTGATCTTTCCAGTTGTCACTGAAGATTAATACATCATCAATATAAACAACACACCCTGCCAAACCCTCTGTTACAACATTCATGAGCTTCTGAAATGTGGCTGGTGCATTCTTCATACCATACGGCATTACAGAACATGCAAAAGCCTTTCCTAGTGTTACAAAACATGAGATCTCCCTAGCACGTTCAGTCATAGGTACTTGCCAGTATCCCTTTAACAAATCAAACTTACTTATGTACCTAGCCTTTCCGATCTTGTCTATGCAATCTTCCACACGAGGGAGAGGGTAAGTGTCTGTTTTGGTTATCTGATTAACACGTCTGTAGTCGATGCAAAGCCGCTGTGACCCACCTGGCTTAGGGACTAGAGTGACAGGAGAACTCCACTCGCTCTGACAGGGCTCAATCATCTTGTGGTCCAACAGGTAGCCAAGCTCCTTCTGGATGTGAGGAACTTTCACTGGGTTCACACGGTAAGGAGGCAATGTAATTGGCTTTGCGTCTTCAACATCGACATCATGCATCAACACAGTGGTTCTTCCTGGAGTGGCACGGAACACTTGCGGGTACTCCTGCAGTAATGCCGAAAACTCCTGCCTTTCCTTGGGTGGTAGATGAGAAAGCTTAGTCTGGAGATCATTCATGATATCAGGATTCTTCCCCAAACTATCACTCAGGCTCATACTGCATGGGAGAGCTTCACTTGCAGACTCGGGTGGAACAGCTACAGTGCAGACTGGATTATTTTCGTCCCGCCTGTGATATAACTTTAGCATGTTGATGTGACATAGTTGCTTGCTCTTTCTACGATCTGGTGTGGCGATGACATAGTTGACATCACTGAGTTTCTTCTCCACGAAATAAGGGCCGCTAAACTTGGCTTGAAGAGGTTGCCCATGAACTGGTAGCAGAATCAAAACCTGATCTCCTGGCTGAAAGTGGCGTAACCTGGACTTCCCATCATACCAAGTCTTCATCTTCTCCTGAGCAGCTCCTAAATTCTCTCTCGCCAGCTGTAAAGCAGTGGACAGCCGTTCTTTGAACTTCATCACATACTCCAGCAGGTTGACGTCATCTTCCTCCGACAGCCAGCATTCCTTGAGTAACTTAAGGGGTCCTCTTACTTCATGGCCAAACAGTAGTTCAAAAGGTGAGAAGCCCAATGATTCATTTGGAGATTCTCTTGCGGCAAACACAACGAATGGAAGACCTTTATCCCAGTCTTTCTGATGTTCCAAACAGTATTTCTTGAGCATCGATTTGAGTGTTTGATGATATCTCTCCAACGCTCCTTGGGTCTGGGGATGGTAAGCTGAAGACGTGATCTGGGAGATGCCCAACACTTTCAGAGACTGCTTGAAAACATTTGACATGAAATTACTTCCCCGGTCTGACTGTACCTCCTTGGGCAGACCAAACTTTGTGAAGAACCCTAGCATTTCCTTAACCACGTTCTTTGCTGAGATGTTTCTAAGTGGAATGGCTTCAGGATAACGAGTAGCCATATCAATCATGGTCAACACATAAGAAAATCCTGAATAAGTCTTAGGAAGAGGGCCCACAATATCCACCAACACACGGGTGAAAGGCGCCTCAAAAGGAGGAATGGGAACTAGAGGTGCAACCTTTTCGGTCTGATTACACTTCCCCACAACTTGACAGGTGTGACAAGACTTACAATACCAGGAAACATCCCTGAAGATACCTGGCCAGTAGAAGTGTTTCAAAATGCGTGCCACAGTCTTCCTCTTCACTCCAAGGTGTCCTGCCAAACTGGAATCATGAGCCACTCTAATGATATCCTGCCTACAAACACGAGGGATGACAACTTGATGTACAACTTCCCACTCACAGTCGGCTGATGCTGTTGGGGGTCTCCACTTCCTCATAAGTACTCCTGACTTTACATAATAACAAGTAGAAGCACCGGCTGACTCTTCTTCACTGTAAGCAGAGTTAGCTAGACCTTTCAACTCAGGGTCAGCAACCTGCAACTCAACCAACTCTTGACAGAGACAAATTATCAACACTACGGGGTAAAATGCCTCATCTGGTGAGTGGTCCAAATTAGCAAGAAAAAGTGTCAGCTAGGATAACATCATCATCATTATCCTCTAAATCACCAGTAACTTTAGACTTAGCCCTAGTGACAGCACATGCAGGGAACACATCAGGGACATCACAATCCTGGGACGCAGCCACTGGCTCACTAGACAACTGAGGAGCTGGACACACTTGACTTCCACCAATATCATTTCCAAG
The DNA here is from genome assembly GCF_032717465.1 of Coenobita brevimanus. Classification (NCBI taxonomy): domain Eukaryota; kingdom Metazoa; phylum Arthropoda; class Malacostraca; order Decapoda; family Coenobitidae; genus Coenobita; species Coenobita brevimanus. The sequence continues at coordinate 3,894,122 of NC_137070.1, read as the reverse complement.
TGAGAAAGTTACACCTGACATGGGGAGTGTCTCAACCAACCCAACCATAACGGAACCATTAACAAAACCAGACTCTAAATTCACTCTGCACAGAGGGACAGAGAAGTAATTATTCCCTACACCTTGTAAGATTACAGTTTCATCAGAGGAATTAACATTAGAGCCTAGAACACTGGTCAGCATAAGGGATTGGCAAGCACCTGTGTCACGATATATTTTAACTGATTTCCTGTCATTACTGTCCAGAGGACTGACAAAACCATCAGACAGGAAATTAGCACATGAACTCTTGAGAGTGTCACCCACGTTACTGCTCAAAAGAGGAGCTCCATCATGAGAATTTAAGTTACCCCCTCAAAAGCAGGTTCAGTTAACTCAGTTAAAGAATTCTGGGAACTCTCAAGAGTGGACACTAGACCAATTGACTGAATATTTAAAGACTCCTTCTTGTTCACATCACGCTATCTCCTGAAACATCTCTCCGTAGTATGACCAAGCTTACTACAATAAGTACATTTACTTTTCTGAAATCTAGAGGTGAAGCTGGTATTTACTTCCTGAGAAAGATCATCCTTATTCTCTTTCCTGTTACCTGTACTCTGAGTAGAGGCAACGTACTTACTCTCAGCTTTCCTTTTTCCTCTAAAATATCTTTTGTGAGTGAGAACATACTCATCAGCTAAAACTGCAGCATCAGACAAATTATCTATTCTTTTCTCATCAAGATATAGGCTTACATCTTTATAAATACACCTTTTGAAGTCCTCCAGCAAAATCATCTGCTTAAATTTGTCAAAATCAGAATCCACATTCTTAGAATTTAACCACTGCTCTAACAGATCTTCTTTGATTTTTGCATACTCAACATGGGATTGCTTATCTTGCTTATAAGTTGTCCTAAATTTTACTCTATAAGCTTCAGGAACAAGCTCATAGGCCTTAAGAATCAAGCTCTTAACTACATCATAATTATCAGATTGATCCTGAGGCAAAGATGCATAAGTTACTTGAGCTTTACCGGTGAGAACAGTTTGAAGGAGTACTGGCCAATACTCCTTGGGCCAATTAAAACCTGTAGCTACCCTCTCAAACAACTGAAAATACTTTGTTAAATCAGATTCATTAAAAGGAGGGACAAGTTTAACATTTTTAGCCACATTAAAATCATCAGAGCTAGATGATCCAGTTCCACCTTGTTTCATGCGATACTCATGGTCTGCCTGAATCCTGGCAAGTTCAATTTGTGCCTCGGCCTCCTTAGCACGGGCCTCCTGCAGGGCTAGCTGTAACTTAGCTAATTCAATCTGCGTTTGCTCATTTGGAGGAGTTACATTGAACAAGCTTTCATTAATCATGGCAACAATCTGATCTTTAGACTGATGAGAGCGAACAACAAATCCCAATTGTTGAGCAACAATCTTAAGTTCATTCTTTGTTCTGTTTTCTATATCACACACTGTTTGCACATTTGACAAAAAATCTTTGGCTTCATCAAGTGTAGAAATAGTAGCCATCATGAATATATCACAGTCACAAAATATCAAACAATATCCTTATGATAATATCCTGAATATCCTGATAAGAGGTCGCCAAGTTTATGTGACGGAACAGAGAAAGATAACGTACACTTTAAGTGAGAATGCTAAAAATCACTACTGTCCCGTAAAGTTCCAGGTTCAAAACAAAAGAGTTAGGTAAAATTACAAGTTAAAGTTTAATGCTCAAACTAACAACAAAACATTGAGGACTCATAAGGATAATGTAATGGCAAATAAACAGGTTAAATATATGGTTAACTGCAATAGCCTCTATTAACACGAAATTAGCAAGAATAAATTTATCTAAGTCAGCCCTGATAAAATGAGATACCAGATAATGCTCAGTGAATGCCAGATAAATAATTACAGATACAAACTATTATAAAAATTGACTGACATAAAGAACCCCACACGAATTACAAAAACTTCACTAGGCCTACAAATTAAACTTATGCTATACAGTACAAGAAAAAATACAACAACAGTTATACTCAAATTACACACAGCTGCTAGATGGTTGGAGACTTCTTGAGCACTCACAATAATAATATCTGTACAGGGGAGGACAGAGATGTGAACAAAATGAGGAGCAGATCTAAGTGGCAATGATGCAGAGACTGAGCTCATTATATAGGGGCTGGCAGAGCTTGATACAACTTGTAAGAGGGACGCGCAAATGAAGCCATGGGGACAGAGAGCTGCAAATCCCGCAAAGTATAACAGAGAGAACGACTTACTCTACTATAACGGTAGAAGGGGGGGACTGAGGCAGAACACGCTCGTGATCAAACATGCAGCAACTGTGCGTTAAAATTACACAAAGGATGATGAAATCATAGGCTATGTAACAATATATATATATATATATATATATATATATATATATATATGTATATATATATATATATATATATATATATATATATATATATATATATATATCATCATCATTATCAGCCACTGCTGAACAAAGGCCTCTCCCAACCTTTTCCACGAATTCTTTGAGTGAGGCAATCTTTGCCAAGTTTTCCCTGTAAATTTCTCTATCTCATCTCTCCATCTCCTGTCTGGCCTTTTTCTGCTACGCTTACAATCTCTTGGTGTCGGGTCAGCCAGTCTCTTGCCCCATCGGTTATCCCTTATTCTTGCTATATGGCCTGCACACACACACACACACACACACACACACACACACACACACACACACACACTAATTGGCACGGGTGCATCATTTACTGACACTTATTTAATAAACATTAACTCACGTTTGACAGGTATCCCCATAGCAGAGCACACCAACAAACCGGTCTAAATCCATTCGTCAACTAACGACAATTCGAGCCCGCCTTATATAGGAAAACTCAGGTCAGACGGAAGCTTAAAGGCCCTCTCCCACTTCGGCGAATGTGTGGAAGATAAAGACACGATGTGTCAAAAATCCCAATCGTGGATATTCGTCATCAAAATCTTGTCCATTCGTGGCATGGCGCCGATACATCGCACGAGGTGGAAATTTGTCGTGGGGGACCATGACGTTTTCATGCTGCATGAAAACGTCGTGGCCCTCCACGATTTTGTAAAATTTCGCAGATTAGTCGTAAACAACAAGGCGACGCCTCGGCGACATCGGCGATTACCCTGCGTATAAACCACGTATGATCGCCGACATCGGCGAGGCATCGGCGGTGAAAAAAAACGTTGAGATTTCATACAGTCATACGGCGAACCGTCGGCAATGTATCGGCAATGCATCGGTGAGGTTAATACGACATAGCCTACGTAAACCGTACGATATGTACCGGGTTGTGCGACAGTAATATTTCATCTTATGAATGTCGGTGATATATCGCCGACATTTCGCGGATGAACCGTCGATTAATCGCCTTAAATACGCCGATGACGGCGAGACACCTGCGATGGCCTCGGCGTTTTGTCTGCGAGGTGTGTGCGTTGCATTCGCCGACACATCGACGATACATCGTCGACAGCAAACCGCCGTTGTACCTTTATCGCCATTGAGTTGCCATAAAAAAAAACCCGTTAAGGCCCTCTCCCACTTCGGCGTAAATAGGCACGATGAAACCACGATGAAAATCGTGGCTGAAGTCGGTGATGTGTCGACGATTCTGACCAAGAATCGTGGTGTCGGCGTAATACCTGCGACACCAGTACGACAAAACGCCGAAACCTCGGCGGAGTATACGATATAACTGGCGTCTAGTAGCCGACATATCGCTGATATGTCGGCGTAATGCACAAGCATTATTCTAAATTCAAATTTTAACGGATTTTTTTTATGGCGACTCAATGGCGATAAAGGTACAACGGCGGCGTGCTGTCGACGATGTATCGTCGATGTGTCGGCGAATGCATCGCACTCACCTCGCAGAAAAAACGCCGAGGCCATCGCAGGTGCCTCGACGTCATCGTCGTATTTAAGGCGATTAATCGACGGTTCATCCGCGAAATGTCAGTGATATATCACCGACATTCATAAGATGAAACATTACTGTCGCACAACCCAGTACATATCGTACGGTTTACGTAGGCTATGTCGTATTAACCTCACCGATGCATCGCTGATACATTGCCGACGGTTCGCCGTATGACCGTATGACATCTCAACGTTTTTTTTCACCGCCAATGCCTCGCCGATGTCGGCGATCATACGTGGTTTATACGCAGGGTAATCGCCGATGTCGCCGAGGCGTCGCCTTGTTGTTTACAACTAATCTGCGAAATTTTACAAAATCGTGGAGGGCCACGACGTTTTCATGCAGCATGAAAACGTCGTGGTCCCCCACGACAAATTTCCACCTCGTGCGACGTATCGGCGCCATGCCACGAATGGACAAGATTTTGATGACGAATACCCACGATTAGGGATTTTTGACACATCGTGACTTTATCTTCCACACTTTCGCCGAAGTGGGAGAGGGCCTTTAAAATTTGCATTTAGAATAATGCCTGTGCATTACGCCGACGTATCAGCGATATGTCGGCTACTAGTTGCCAGTTATATCGTATACTCCGCCGAGGTTTCGGCGTTTTGTCGTAGTGGTGTCGTAGGTAATACGCAGACACCACGATTCTTGGTCAGAATCGTCTACACATCACCGACTTCAGCCACGATTTTCATCGTGGCTTCATCGTGCCTATTTACGCCTAAGTGGGAGAGGGCCTTAACTCAGGGACGGAAGTAACGCAACTAAATGAAGCACGAATGACACAACAGACTCACTCAAGGTCAAAACCTCGAGTACATACGGGAAGGTTGCTAGAAAAGTCGTCGTAGTCGTCGTCGTCGTCGTCGTAGTGGTTAATGTTTTGACTTCCAGACTATTCTGAAATGTGAAGCAGCAGGATTACATGTTCAGTTTCCCTTTTAAACCAGTTCACACTTCTCTCGGGGGATAGGATGAGGCTGAAGGACCTTCATATGACCAAACCATTCAGCCGTCCGGTTACATCGGTACCATCACATGGAGGTGTCCCTCTGAGGCACCTCTGGAGAGTGTAAACTAACTATTGAACTAAAATATACATAAATAAAATGCTAGCGTCTGTAGATTCCATTGAGCTGAGGAGAAACTTATTTTACTGGACAATTTAGATTAGCCTTCATTAATTCTTTACCACCTGAAGATCCTTCGTAGCCCGAATAAAATCGAAAGGTAGCTGAGTAACTATGAATAATAGCTATGATATGAGGTATAGGGGTAAAAGCTAGAAATCGTTACTGTGTCAAAATGTCAAGGAAGTGTGAACTGTCAGATTCATTTACCTTTATTGAAAAGTGCAACGAAGGTATCGACGAAATACTTACGGCAAATTTTTCCACGTATTGAACCAGGTGCATTGTGGATAGATCATGTCTGTTTTCTTTGTTGCTATTATTCGGCTGTTTTTGTAATTCTGATCAGTTAGTCAGATCAGGTGCGGGTAAGGGGATGGGTCTATTATGCTGTGGCAGGGGTAAACCAGCCCGGCTGTCGGGCCCTGCTGCGGATGTCACTGATTCCACTGCGCAGTTGATCCTTGTGCGGTGTGGTGCTGTGAGGATCTGTCACTTCTCCCTTTTGAGGGCTAAGATGCGAATGAATGTGTTTGAATGGATGAGTAGATGGGGAATGTGTCGTCCTGTCTCGGCTACCTCCCTTTCCTTGGAGGAAGCAGCCTAAGTATATAGATAGATAGATAGATAGAGTTTTAAGCAACTGATAAATTACCTGAAAATTTCATTCACCCTTCAAAATGTGCTGTTTAGGATAAAGACTGCACTGTAGCTGAAAATGAGCGTGAAGCTAGCAAGAAGACAAAATGAACACTAGGAATGGTAAGGGAAAGACGGGTTAGAAGACATGTGAGCAGACCGGCAGGTAGGCAAGGATCATAAAAACACAAGTCCTAACACTGAGTCCTGAATGAGATAGACATGACGTGTATTTAGTATGGACGATGGGTATTAGCGTCGAAGTGGTGATATGGGATGCCATACGGTAAGTGAGAGTGTTGAGACTAACGGAAAAACAGTCAGATTCATGTCCAGAATCAGACACTTACTCGTAAGCAAACAAACACAAACACTCTCACAAAAACACACAAACTCAGAAACACACACACACACACACACACACACACACACACACACACACACACACACACACACACACACACCTAAGAAATCGAATAAATACAAGAGAAAAACACACAAACACAACACAAACACACACACACACAAATATACAACCTAATATATATGTCATATCCTGACACTCTTAAATGATAAACAGTACCTTACATGTGGCAGATATCTTACAACATTCATAATGTGCACAGAGCAGAACACACCAACAAGTCTCTAAATGCAGCTGTTAACTAACGACAATCAAAGCCTGGCTATATACATAAACTTAGAGAGGCAAGAATTGAAACTCTGTGAAGAGAGAGGTGAAAAAAAATGAACCAAAAATAACAGAACAGACTCTGACGAGGCTCTCCTTGCTCAGACGCCTTCTGGTTCGGAGCTCTGACCACTCTCTCTCTCAGACTGGACTCTGTCTCGTTTACTGAGGTGGAATTTTGCCAGCTTTTCCTGGATTTTCTTTCTCTTTTGGGACTTAGTCTCTGTTAGAGAGATTGTGTTTCTCTTTACTATATTCGAGGCTCAACTCAGTCCCTGACAGACAGCCACTGCCTGACTGTCTAGTGTGTTTGCGTGTGTTTCTCTGTGTTTGTGTGTGCTTTTATTTATTCTTTTCACGGCTAGCCGTTTGTGTCCCCTGACTTGGTTCTACGCCGAACCCTGAAGGGGTGCCGTTAGGGCACTTCCATGAAGGGGGGCCTTTTGGGCCTGGTTATAGGAAGCGTCAGGGGCGGCTCTTTCTGCTAGGGTTAGGACAAGTCCCACAGGGGGCAGTAGCGTGTCTCCAACGTCGCCCTTTAGAGGGCGAGGAGAATAGGTACCCGTAACTCTAGGGCCTTTTTTTTTGCCGTGCTTTCTAGTTTGTTTTTTAGTGTGTTTGCTTTGTTTTTTTGTGCGTGTCTGGTATATCTGTGTGTGTCTGTGTGAGTAACGTTTGTGTGTGTTTGTGTGTCTGTCCCTCAGGGACATGATTAGGAGGACACAAATCCCCCAACCCACGGGCCAAGCCCGTCAAACCTTTTCCCAGCAGAGGACGTCTCGCCCTGCTGCCGTGCCAGGGGCGAAGCGGGACCGGCGTCTTTCAGACGCCAGCTCCCACTCGTCGACGTCTGGCGACGCCTCTGCTTCACCTAACTCTCCTAGGCTTAAGGGGACTGCTCCCCATGCGTGGCCTGTTGCCTCAGGCCCCCCTTCCTCTTCGGCACGTGCACGTGCAACCAAGGTTGCACGTGTGCATGAGGGAATGGAGGACGATGCTTCAGCTCCTCCTCCTGTAACCAGAACCAAAGGAAAGACCGCTGGTGCCACCCATCCAGCCGCCACTCCCTCTGTGCGCCCGCGCCTTCAGGCGCCATCACCTCCTGCTTTGGCTGCACAGAAAGTCCATGCTGGAACAGCACCTGCCACTGCCGGCTCTCCTGCTGAAGCTGCTCATTCTGCTACAGCTGTCGACTCTCCTGATGCCGATGGATTTATCCCTGTGGTGCGCAAACCATGGCGAGCGCTGCAGGGAAACGCCCCTCCTCCAGCATCCAGGACTTCGGTGCCACGGAGGCATCCCTCCGTGTCAGTAACCGTGCGCCCTCTGCCTCGCTCTTCTTTCCCAGCGTTCCGCGTGCCTGTACAAGAGGGGCACGCGACCAGTTACGACGCTGTAGCCGCACTGGAGCATCACCTGCCGGGGCTGCAATGCTCCAGTCTAATCGGGAAAGATGGGAGCTCAGTCTTGGTGCTGAAAGACGAGGGAGCTTTCGACCTATTGAGGGCGGCAGCACAGGACGAGGCCTCCCCTGTCAAACTAATAGAGCTGACACCTGGGCAGCAGAACAGAAAGGCAGTTGTCATGGGCTACCCTTTGCGGATGCCCGTGGAGATACTGTTACAGCACCCTCAGGTCGAAGAGGCAACCCGCTGCCAGAAAGCGCGTACCAGGGAGGAGACTCAACAGGTTGTCGTCACCCTGCGGGGTCCTCTGATCCCTGTGAACGACCTGGGGAACTGGGGAGAATACCACCTCCGCCCTTTAACCCCCTAGCCACTCCGCTGCTACAGGTGCCAGCGATACAGCTACCACAGAGCCACTTGCAACCGGGCCACAGTCTGCGGGATGTGCAGCGGCCCGCACGAAACAGAGAGATGCTTGGCCAAATTCAAGGTCAAGGAGGCTGTGTCCACCCGCTGCCCCAACTGCTTCGGAAACCACCATGCGTGGCACCCCAGCTGCCTTACCAGAGTAGCACTGGTCGATCGGGGGCGAGAACGCCAAGTTGCCTAGGTAAAGGAGCAACAGGCAAGCAGCAACAAACCAGCACCTCCAGGAACCTTCATTTGGGGACAGCAACGCCGTCCAATAGCAACTGCACCTCCAGTGCTACATGAGGCAGCGTTTCTGCCACTCCAACCTGCTCTCACTCATCACACGACGACCGCGGAGGTCCATCACCCTCCTCCCCCTCCAGTTCGGAAGACAGTCGAGGAGTTTACTCCACCCATGCCCCACAACACCGACTCTCCTCTCATAGTCTTCACAAGGGAAGAACTGCGAAAGCTGGGCACAGAAATTGCCAGAAGCCTGGCTCAGATGCTGGGCACGATTCTCGGCAGGCCTCTGGATACGGCACCATTAGTGCAGGCCGTCGACGCCATTGTCGACCAAGTGGTGGAGGCAAAGCAGCACCCATGCCCTCCTACCCTAGTTCCTCATGCATCACCTCCCACACAGACAACTGTGGAAGAGCCAATACCAACCGAGCTTCCTCTGCCTCGCCCCCAAATGTCAGTCAACATTCCTCTGGGACTCACACCAGCCACAGCAGCGATCGAGGAAGAGCGGAGGGCCCTCGGACTCCCAACAGATCCTCCCCAGTGCCAGACACCACTGCCAGCCTCTGAGTCCTACAGTGGAACTGCTCAGGGGCACGGAGCAAGCTCGCCCACCTCCAGGAGGTGGTTGCTTAGGAAAACATACATGTCTTCCTGCTCCAAGAGACACTCCTCCCCCACAACTTCACTTTTCGACTCGGAGGCTTCAAGGGCTTTTTTCTCCCCCGAATCAGGGGTACTAACCGAGGATGTGCTATCCTCGTTCAGGATTACATCCCCAGCCACGAGTTCGACCCTCCAATACACTGCGGCGAGGGCGTAGAGGTGCAAGGTGTTGTTTTGCATCTTGCCTCGACCTCCCTAACATTTTTCAATGTCTATAAAAATCCAGCAGGGCCCCTTCATCTGGGAGAGATTATGGCTCATGCTGCAGCGGAGTCCACATTTATTGTGGGAGATTTTAATGCTCACTACCCTGTTCTCTCCTCACCAATTTCAACAAACGCAGACGGTCGCCACCTCGCCATGGCCTTAGAAGAATTCCCTGGAGTAGCCCTCTTAAACGATCTGTCTGAGCCCACCCACGTAAGCAGTGGTAGACTTGATCTCTCCTTCTTTTCTTCTCCTCGTGCCAGTGTGTCCAGGTGGTCCCTACAACCATATCTCATTAGCGATCATTTCACTCTGGTGACGGATCTCCCGACGCCCCCACTCCCACCTCCTCCGCCGCCTCCACCTCGCTGGGACCTCCGACGGGCGAACTGGCCAACATTTGCTGAGGCTGTTCAGGTGGCCCTAGTCTCTGTCGCTCCTCCGTCCACCCTTGAGGACTATGCAGAACATGTTGCCCACACACTTCATCGTGCCACCACTGCCAGTGTTCCCCTTACGAAGAGCCCCACGGCCCTCTTTCAAGACCATTGGTATTACGATGAGAGGGTCCGTGAACTAAACCATCGGCTCAACTCGGCACGAAAGACATTTTGACGATGACCCTCTTCACGTACAAGGAAATACCTGGTTGCAATGGCGCGACATGTTTCCCATGAAAAACGCCGTACAAGGGAGGAGGCTTGGATAAAATGGTGCCGGTCCCTAGACTGCCACTCCACTCTTAAAGAGATGTGGGCCCGTATTATATATGTGTCCATTCCCCGGCTTCCCATCCCACCATCCCACCCTGATCCAGCGGGCGAGGCCGAACGTCTTGCAGTCTTCTTTGCTGCACGCACAGCTTCTAGTGTGCTACCACAAGATGTCAGGGACTTGCAGGCACGCCTTGCAGACCCTCGTGTGGAAGCAATTGAGGCAGCTTGCTCCCGCTTGGATGTCGCTGACCACCTTTTTACCAATCATGAACTCGACAGGGCACTTAAAAACAGGCGGGATACAGCTGCGGGAAGTGATGGTGTAGTGTACTCCTTCCTAGACCATGCTGGCCCTAGTGGGAAGTTCCATTATCCTTGATTTGTTCAACCGTTCATGGGTGGAAGGTTGCCTACCGAGATCGTGGAAAACAGCCATTATTCACCCTATACCCAACCTCGTGACCCAACCAACATGAGGCCGATTTCCCTTCTCAGCTGCATAGCTAAGACTGCAGAAAGGCTAGTGCTTTCGCGGCTTGCTTGGAGATTAGGCCCTCTCCATCCACATCTTTTTGCCTTTCTCCCGGGCAGAAGCATGATACACTGTCTCACTTCCCTTTTGGGTACGCTGAGACGCGGTCATGGTATGGCTGTTTTCCTCGCTCTCGAGAAGGCTTTTGAGATAGCAAACCCTCTTGCTGTCCTGGCAGCTCTTGCAGCTAAAGGGGTGGGGGGGAAGGCTTCTCTCGTGGGTGAAGGATTTCTTTCATGACCGATCAGCTCGAGTCCGCTTCCAGGGTCACATTTCTGCCTCTTACCTGCATGAGAACGGCACTCCACAGGGCAGTGTGCTGAGCCCTCTTCTTTTTAATGTACTCATTGAGGGCCTCCTTTATACCAACTATGGCCGTGGTGTTACACTACTCTGTTATGCGGATGATCTTGCTCTTGTTTTTGCACAAAGGAACTGTTTTGCACAGGCACCAGTCGCCCTTGCCCGCTTATATGACAAGTGCTGTGACCTTGGCCTCAAGGTCAACTTTGAAAAATCAAAATGCCTGCCTTTTGGTCTACGTCCACCTGATCGTCCTCTTATTTTGGGGGGTCATCATCTGGAAGTGGTTCACAATCACCAATACCTAGGTGTTTGGCTTGACAGCCGGTTAACATTCAGTTGCCATGTCCGCTATTTACGAGAACGTGCTGCTACCCGTACCTGTGCCCTCAGAGCCCTCTGTAGTCGCTCTCTAGGGGCCTCATTTTGGGTCCTCAGAACATTTTATGTGCATGCCATTCGCTCGATAGTGGACTACAGTGCACCGTGCTTAATAAACATCTCTGAAAAGCTCAGCAGGTCTCTGGAAGTTATCCAGAACACTGCTCTGCGTGTCATGCTCGGTGCACCCCCATGGACTCGTCTTGTCAACCTCAGGGCTGAGAGTGCCTTCCCATCTCTTAAGTATCGGATATGGGTACGAACAACGGCTGTCACTGCTCAACTCTGCCGACATCAATCACATCTTCCTGTGTCTGCATTACTTCAGCGTACTCTAAGTCGACCCCCACATCCACACACGGAAGGGGACTGGATTCTTGCAACTGCTGACATCATCCGACGCCTGGATGTAACTGACGCAATTATAGGAGACCCTGATTTGCCATGTCCTGGATACTCACCTGCACCACCTTGGCGAACTTCAACTTTTACGTATGTTCTTCCTTCGTCAGGGACTCCAAGGTCTTCATTTCCTGCTGTACTATGCCAGGATGGACTCCGACGTGTGGCAGACCTTCATGCACCAAACTCTGCTATCTATTACACCGACGGGTCGGTTAATGCTCAGGGGAATGCAGGAGCTGCAATGGTTTGTGGTACTCATGTCGAGACTTGGCGGGTATCCTCTGGGGTCTCTGCATACCAAACTGAGTTGGTTGCCATACTGGGTGCACTTTGACATGCTGATCGACACCTCTCTCGACGTGTCATTATCCATACAGACTCCCTCTCTTCCCTCCACGGCCTCATGGTGCATCGATTCCCTAATAATATCCATCTCATGATAAGTATCATGACGGTGGCTGAGTCAATCACTAGGAGAAGTGGTGAAATTTTTCTTCATTGGCTACCTGGACATGTTGGCATTGCAGGGAATGAAAATGCTGACGTTGCTGCTCGGCAGGCCTGCTCTCTTCCTCAGGTAACATTTCCTTTACGATCCAGTATCTCTGCTGTCATGCGCAGGGTGACCACCACCATAGGCCACATGTCACGTGAAGAACACGAGACACAAGTTTGGGAGGGAGCACGCTCGGCAAAATGGTACGCCACAGCAACGTCCTATGCACCCCTATCGGTTGCACCTGGTACTCCCAATCACACTATAGTACTCATTCGTAGATTACGATTAGGATTTCCCTGTTAGAGTCAGATAACAGGTAGTAACCCTGAGCCATGCCCTCACTGTCTAGAACAAAGCGATCAGCCTTTGATTCATTATGTCCTGGACTGTCCTGCAACAGCCCATCTTCGTTCCAGCCTCAATGACCACCCTCTCGGTGGCTTAGACAGATCCCAGATGGCAGCAGGTATCATTGGAAGAACTCCAACTGCCGTGCTTTTGAGGGCGGTTACTGCCTACCCTCCTCCTCGATAGAGAATAGCCTGCTAGAAGTAAGAATAACTACTCTGACAGGTTTTCCATGCCCGTGTTCTCCTTTTTAGGAGAACGAATCTAATCTAACTAACCATCTGACGAGGTCAAAACAACGACCAGACACAAGCAAAGACAGGAAGGAGCATCGAAAAGCCCCCCGTCGTCCTCGTCCTCGTCGTCGTCCTCGTCGTCGTCGTCGTCGTCGTCCTCCTCCTCCTCCTCCTTCTCCTCCTCCCCCTCCTCCTCCTAATCCTCCTCCTCCTCCTCCTCCCAATCCTCCTCCTCCTCCTCCTCCCAATCCTCCTCCTCATCCTTCTCCTCCTCCTCGTTACTGTTTTTCAATCCATGCTATTTGGAACAAACAAGCTGCGGGATTACTATCTTAGCCATCATCCGAAAGCAGTAAACCCTCCTACTCTCGGGGGATAGGTTTTGACTTAATGATGTTCATATTACCAGAACGTCTATCTGCCAGATTACATGTGTACCACAAGTTGAAGACGTCCCTCTGAGGCACCTCTAGAGAATGTAAACTAACTATTGACCTACATTATGCCTGAATAATACTCGGTCTTCCGTAGATTCAATTGGTAGACTTCGTTTACTCTAGAAATTAGATTAGCTTTCGCTAATTCTTTGCCACTCGAAGATCTTTTAATACCCTGAAAAAAAATCGGATGGTAGCTGAGTAAATATGAAAAATAGCCAAGACATTGAGGTGTATCGGGAAAAACTAGAAATATTTTATATGTCAAACTATAATGGAGTGTGAACTGTCTGATTCACTTAGGAGGCTTTGCCGAAAAGTACAACGTATGTATCGGCTAAAGAATTACGTGAACCTTTTTCACTTATCGGATCAAGGGCATTGGGTATTGTTCATGACTGTTTTCTTTGTATTGTTCGGTTGTTTTTGTAAGACAGAGATTTAAGCAATTGACGGATTAATTGAGAATTTCATTCTCCCTGAAACTGTGCTGTTTAGGATGCAGACTGTACTCTACCTGAAACTGAGAGTGAAGCTAGGAAGAAGACAAAATGAGTACTACGAATGGTGAGGGAAAGATGTGTTAGAAGACAAGTGAGCAGACCGGCAGGTATGAAATGATCATAAAATCACACTTGATAATACTATCACACTGACTCATGAATTAGGTAGACCTGCCGTATATTCTGTATGGAAGATGGGTAATAGCGTTGAGATGGTGAGTTGTGATGCCTTGGGGTGCGTGGGATTGCTGAGACTTTCGGGAAGGAGAGTTAAACATATATCCAAAATCAAGCACTTACTAGTTAGGAAATGAACACAAGCACAAAAACACATATAGTAACTAAAAAACAAACTCAAACGCAAACGCAAACACAAACACAGACAAAAACACAGACAAAAACACAGACACACACACACACACACACACACACACACACACACACACACACACACACACACACACACACACACACACACACACACACGCACACACATGCACACACACAGAACCTAATTGGAACGGGTGCATCATTTCAATCAATCAATCAATCATTTCCTGTGGCACCCTCGGGGATGCATAGGGCCTCGATGAACTCACACCACCACATCCTATCTTGTGCTAACTCCTCAAGATCTCCCCAACACTCATCTCCAGCTTCCTGTCTCATTGTCCTCACCCACGTCTCTTTTGGCCTTCCTCTACCTCTCCTACCAAGTGCCACCCACCCTGGTGTACCTCGTACTATTCCCTGTCTCCTATACACATGTCCTAGCCACTTCCATCGTGAGAATCTAACATATTCATCGATCGGCTGCACTCCCGTCATTTCTCTAATTCTACTATTTGGTATCCTTTCCCACCACTTAACTCCTAATATTCTTCTAAGTGCTTTATTTTCAAACACCAAAAATTTATTTTCCATAGTCACTGTGCTGTACCAAGACTCGTGTCCATAAATTAAGATACTCCTAACCATTACCTTATAAAGTTTGATTTTTGTATGCACAGAAAAATTGTTATTCCAAATATTTTTAAGCATTCCCATTGCCTGATTAGCCTTCTTTAACCTTTCCTCGAATTCAAAGTTCAAAGAACCATCCTTGGCTAAATAAGTACCTAAATATTTAAACCTATCAACTTGCTTTACAACCATACCTCCAATTACACATTCCTGCGCATTTTCCATATTCATATTGATTATTTCAGTTTTTCCACAATTAATAACCAAACCCACCTTGCGACCTTCACTCACCAAACAGTACAACACTCTCTGCATCTCTTCTGGCCCATCACAAATCAAAACTTTATCATCTGCATAATCTAAATCCAAAAGTTTCCTGTTCTCTCCCCAAAGTATACCTGCACCGGTTTCTGTTCCAACGCGTTTCATAATGTAAACATTGACCAATATAAATAGTAAAGGCGATAGAACACCACCTTGAATTACTCCGGACTTGACTTCAAACGAATCACTCAGACAACCATCAACCATCACTTTACAAAATGTGTCCTCATGCATGTTCATAATGACCCTCACAAACTCCTCTGGTATTCCATAATGTCTCATGATCTTCCCCATAGTCCCTCTCGAAACACTATCAAAAGCCTTTTCAAAATCAACAAAACAAAGACTTAACGGTACTCTCATTTCATTAACTTGCTGCATCAGATGCCTAACTATAAAGATCTGATCATTGCAACCACGTCCCTTTCTAAAACCAGCCTGTTCATCCCTCAGAATACCTCAACCACCGGCTCCAACCTACTTAACAACACTCTACTGAGAACTTTCAAAGCTATCGATGACAAAGAGATTCCCCTCCAATTACCACATTCACTCAGGTCTCCCTTCTTCGGAACTTTAACAATTACACCATTCTTCCAAACTGATGGTAGTAACCCCGTCACCCATATCTTATTGAATAGCTTGGTCAAGATCATTATCAATCTATCCCCCTCCACTTTAAACATTTCCTGAAATAAACCATCCTCCCCTGGTGCCTTATTATTCTTTAACTGTTTTACTGCTTTCTCCACTTCTGCAAGCCTCAACTCTCCTGTTTCTATATTTAAATCTTCCTGAGCAGACGGTATATCCTCTTCTGGTGGTATTGGTCTATTAAGAACTGTCTCAAAATGCTCTTTCCATCTATTTTTAATATCTCCATCTTTGGTCAATAAATTTCCTTCCCTGTCTCTAATTGGTATTTCCTTGCGTTTACCTGCATTACCACTCAGTTCTCTAAGCGATTCATATGCTATTCTTTGACTCTGTCCATCATTTTTGTTTATTAAGATTTCAGTCTCTGCAACCTTTTCATCCACACATCTTCTTTTATCTCTCCTAGCTAACCTTCTTACTTCTGAATTCAAACTCCAGTACGCAGCTCTTGCTAATTCAATCTCTCGTTCATCAACGCATTGCATCTCACTCCTCAATTTAGCTTCACCTCTCTTTTTTATCATATCCCACGTTTCCTCTGATATCCATTTCTTTCTCCTGAATCTATGTCTCCTTCCAATCGTACATTCAGCAGTCTCATGCAAAACTTTGTTCACATCCTCCCACATCTCATCTACACTTCTCTCCCCCTCTTCCAACGTTTCCAACACAAAAACCTATTTCTGCATTCTAATCTGAATTCCTCCTTTTCTTCTCCTTCCCTTCTAAGCTTAACAATATCGTATCTACCAACACCAGATTTTTCCTTCTTCTGATTTTTAAGTTTAAACCATATTTTTGCAATGCTGAGTTGATGGTCACTACCAATATCCGCTCCCCGTTTAACATGAACATGTACCAGAGAACTTCTATGCCTCCTACTGATAGCGATGTGATCAATCTGATTTTTATATTTTCCACACGGCGACACCCAAGTTGTCTTGTGTATATTGCAATGCTGAAAGAGTGTGCCCCCGATGACTAAGTCATTTGCTAGACAGAAGCTTCCAAACCTCACTCCGTTTTCACTCATCCTACTACCAACTCCCATCTTACCCATACATGCCTCAAATCCCTCATTTGAACAGCCCATTACTGCATTAAAGTCTCCAACGCAGATCAAAAACATCATGTCTAGGTACCCTTCCTACTCCTTCTTGCAACTTTTCATAAAACGTGTCTTTCCTTTCATCGAGTGCATCATTAGTAGGTGCATAACACACAAACAGACTGATGTTGCCATGATTTGATTTAAACCGTGCATATAACAATCGCTCATCTATAGGATCCCACTCACATAAAGCCTTATTTGCCTTACAACCCAGCAACAATCCTACTCCCTGATAATGCATTCCGTCCTGTCGGCCAGATATCAATAAACGTATACCATCCTCCAAATCCAACTTATCGACTCCAGTCAATCTAGTTTCTGTCAGAGCACAAATATCAAGTCCGTAATTTTGAAAAACCTTCACTAACTCATCGATTTTACCGTCATGATTTAGCGTTCTCACATTCCAGTTACCAATTTTAATTGTATTTTTTGCATTAACAAAGGAATTAGATTGTAATTGAGGCAACCGTGAGACTCTTAGCACCCCCTGCCCATTTAAGGGCTGCACTGGACTGGGGGCCATTATTGTTCTTTCAGAGTCCATCAAGGTTTCTTTGGCTAACTTCCTGAACACCTCGCCATTGTGTTGCAGTCGCAGTAGGCAGCTAACTTGCCTGATTGCCCACACCCAAAAGACCCAGCTATGCTGTAGCCAGTCACGTGCTGGCATGCTTCCCAGCCATTTCACTCTCAAGGAGTTCCTCTGCCTGAGAAAGCAACCACCCCCCTGCTCCCGAGGGCTTTTGATCTGTGTCGGTAGAGGGCGATCATTCCCTCACTAGCCATATACAGTGTATATACAGTGCATAGGCTACACTCATCATTTACTGACACTTATTTAATAAACATTAACTCACGTGTGACATGTATCCCCATAGCAGAGCACACCAACAAACCGGTCTAAATCCATTCGTCAACTAACGACAATACGAGCCCGCCTTATATAGGAGAACTCAGGTCAGGCAGAAGCTTAACTCAGGGACGAAAATAACGCAACTAAATGAAGCACGAATGACACAACAGACTCACTCAAGGTCAAAACCTCGAGTACATACGGGAAGGTTGCTAGAAAAGGCGTCGTAGTCGTCGTCGTCGTCGTCGTCGTAGTGGTTAATGTTTTGACTTCCAGACTATTCTGAAATGTGAAGCAGCAGGATTACATGTTCAGTTTCCCTTTTAAACCAGTTCACACTTCTCTCGGGGGATTGGATGAGGCTGAAGGACCTTCCTATGACCAAACCATTCAGCCGTCCGGTTACATCGGTACCATCACATGGAGGCGTCCCTCTGAGGCACCTCTGGAGAGTGTAAACTAACTATTGAACTAAAATATACATAAATAAAATTCTAGCGTCTGTAGATTCCATTGAGCTGAGGAGAATCTTATTTTACTGAACAATTTAAATTAGCCTTCATTAATTCTTTACCACCTGAAGATCCTTCGTAGCCCGAATAAAATCGAAAGGTAGCTGAGTAACTATGAATTATAGCTATGATATGAGGTATAGGGGTAAAAGCTAGAAATCGTTACTCTGTCAAAATGTCAAGGAAGTGTGAACTGTCAGATTCATTTACCTTTATTGAAAAGTGCAACGAAGGTATCGACGAAATACTTACGGCAAATTTTTTAAAACGTATTGAACCAAGTGCATTGTGAATAGTTCATGTCTGTTTTCTTTGTTGCTATTATTCGACTGTTTTTGTAATTCTCATCAGCTAGTCAGATCAGGTGCGGGTAAGGGGATGGGTCTATTATGCTGTGGCAGGGGTAAACCAGCCCTGCTGTCGGGCCCTCCTGCGGATGTCACTGATTCCACTGCGCAGTTGACCCTTGTGCGGTGTGGTGCTGTGAGGATCTGTCCCTTCTCCCTTTTGGGGCTAAGATGCGAATGAATGTGTTTGAATGGATGAGTAGATGGGGAGTGTGTCGTCCTGTCTCGGCTACCTCCCTTTCCTTGGAGGAAGCAGCCTAAGTATATAGATAGATAGATAGATAGAGTTTTAAGCAACTCACAGATTACCTGAAAATTTCATTCACCCTACAAAATGTGCTGTTTAGGATAAAGACTGCACTGTAGCTGAAAATGAGAGTGAAGCTAGCAAGAAGACAAAATGAACACTAGGAATGGTAAGGGAAAGACGGGTTAGAAGACATGTGAGCAGACCGGCAGGTAGGCAAGGATCATAAAAGCACACGTCCTAACACTGAGTCCTGAATCAGATAGACAAGACGTATATTTAGTATGGACGATGAGTATTAGCGTCGAAGTGGTGATATGGGATGCCATACGGTAAGTGAGAGTGTTGAGACTAACAGAAAAACAGTCAGATTCATGTCCAGAATCAAACACTTACTCGTAAGCAAACAAACACTCTAACAAAAACACACAAACTCAGAAAAACACACACACACACACACACACACACACACACACACACACCTAAGAAATCGAATAAATACAAGAGAAAAACACACAAACACAACACAAACACACACACACAAATATACAACCTAATATATATGTCATATCCTGACAATCTTTAATGATAAACAGTACCTTACATGTGGCAGATATCTTATAACATTCATAATGTGCACAGAGCAGAACACACCAACAAAAGTCTCTAAATGCAGCTGTTAACTAACGACAATCAAAGCCTGCCTATATACATAAACTTAGAGAGGCAAGAATTGAAACTCTGTGAAGAGAGAGGTGAAAAAAAATGAACCAAAAATAACAGAACAGACTCTGACGAGGCTCTCCTTGCTCAGACGCCGTCTGGTTCGGAGCTGTGACCACTCTCTCTCTCAGACTGGACTCTGTCTCGTTTACTGAGGTGGAATTTTGCCAGCTTTTCCTGGTTTTTCTTTCTCTTTTGGGACTTAGTCTCTCTGATTACTATACTCGAGGCTCAACTCTGTCCCTGACAGACAGCCACTGCCTGACTGTGAGAGTGTTTGTCTAGTGTGTTTGCGTGTGTTTCTGTGTGTTTCTGTGTGCTTTTTTTTTTCTTTTCACGGCTAGCCGTTTGTGTCCCTTGACGTGGTTCGACGCCGAACCCTGAAGGGGTGCCGTTAGGGCACTTCCATGAAGGGGGGCCTTTTGGGCCTGGTTATAGGACGCGTCAGGGGCGGCTCTTTCTGCTAGGGTTAGGACAAATCCCACAGGGGGCAATAGCGTGTCCCCTACGTCGCCCTTTAGAGGGCGAGGAGAATAGGTACCCGTTACTGTAGGGCATTTTTTTTTTCCGTGCTTTCTAGTTTATTTTTTTGTGTGTTTGCTTTATTTTTTTGTGCGTGTCTGGTATATGTGTGTGTGTCTGTGTGAGTAACGTTTGTGTGTGTTTGTGTGTCTGTCCCTCAGGGATATGATTAGGAGGACACAAATCCAACAACCCACGGGCCAAGCCCGTCAAACCTTCTCCCAGCAGAGGACGTCTCGCCCTCCTGCCGTGCCAGACGCGAGGCGGGAGCGGCGTCTTTCAGACGCCAACTCCCATTCGTCGATGTCTGGCGACGCCTCTGCTTCACCTAACTCTCCTAGGCTTAAGGGGACTGCTCCCCATGCGCGGCCTGTTGCCTCAGGCTCCCCTTCCTCTTTGGCACGTGCACGTGCAACCAAGGTTGCACGTGTGCTTGAGGGAATGGAGGACGATGCTTCAGCTCCTCCTGTCCCCAGAACCAAAGGAAAGACCACTGGTGCCACTCATCCAGCCGCCACTCCCTCTCTGCGCCCGCGCCTTCAGGCGCCACCACCTCCTGCCTTGGCTGCACAGAAAGTCCGTGCTGCAACAGCACCTGCTACTGCCGGCTCTCCTGCTGAAGCTGCCCATTCTGCTACAGCTGTCGACTCTCTTGATGCCGATGGATTTATCCCTGTGGTGCGCAAACCATGGCGAGCGCTGCAGGGAAACGCCCCTCCTCCAGCATCCAGGACTTTGGTGCCACGGAGGCATCCCTCCGTGTCGGTAGCCG
This sequence comes from Coenobita brevimanus, assembly GCF_032717465.1. Lineage (NCBI taxonomy): Eukaryota > Metazoa > Arthropoda > Malacostraca > Decapoda > Coenobitidae > Coenobita > Coenobita brevimanus. The sequence continues at coordinate 3,873,350 of NC_137070.1, read as the reverse complement.
TGCGCCCTCAGCCTCGCTCTTCTTTCCCAGCGTTCCACGTGCCTGTACAAGAGGGGTACGCGACCAGTTACGACGCTATAGCTGCACTGGAGCGTCACCTGCCGGGGCTGCAATGCTCCAATCTAATTGGGAAAGATGGGAGCTCAGTCTTGGTGCCGAAAGACGAGGGAGCTTACGACCTATTGAGGGCGGCAGCACAGGACGAGGCCTCCCCTGTCAAACTAAAAGAGCTGACACCTGCGCAGCAGAACAGAGAGGCAGTCGTCGTGGGCTACCCCTTGCGGATGCCCGTGGAGATACTGTTACAGCACCCTCAGGTCGAAGAGGCAACCCGCTGCCAGAAAGCGCGTACCAGGGAGGAGACTCAACAGGTTGTCGTCACCCTGCGGGATCCTCTCATCCCTGTGATCGACCTGGGGAACTGGGGAGAATACCACCTCCGCCCTTTCACCCCTGAGCCACTTTGCTGCTACAGGTGCCAGCGATACAGCCACCACAGAACCACTTGCAACCGGGCCACAGTCTGCGGGATGTGCAGCGGCCCGCACGAAACGGAGAGGTGCTTGGCCAAATTCAAGGCCAAGGAGGCTGTCTCCACCCGCTGCCCCAACTGCTTGGGAAAACACCATGCGTGGCACCCCAGCTGCCCTACCAGAGTAGCACTGGTCGATCGGGGGCGAGAACGCCAAGTTGCCTAGGTAAAGGAGCAACAGGCAAGCAGCAACAAACCAGCACCTCCAGGAACCTTCATTTGGGGACAGCAAAGCCGTCCAATAGCAACTGCACCTCCAGTGCTAGACGAGGAAGCGTTTCCGCCACTCCAACCTGCTCTCACTTGTCACACGACGACCGCGGAGGTCCATCACCCTCCTCCCCCTCCAGTTCGGAAGACAGTCGAGGAGTTTACTCCACCCATGCCCCACAACACGGACTCTCCTCTCATAGTCTTCACAAGGGAAGATTTGCGAACGCTGGGCACAGAAATTGCCAGAAGCCTGGCTCAGATGCTGGGCACGATTCTCGGCAGGCTTTTGGAAACGGCACCATTAGTGCAGGCCGTCGACGCCATTGTCGACCAAGTGGTGGAGGCAAAGCAGCACCCATGCCCTCCTACCCTAGTACCTCCTGCATCACCTCCCACACAGACAAGCTGTGGAAGAGCCAATACCAACCGAGCTTCCTCTGCCTCGCCCCCAAATGTCAGTCAACATTCATCTGGGACTCACACCAGCCACAGCAGCGATCGAGGAAGAGCGGAGGGCCCTCGGACTCCCAACAGATCCTCCCCAGTGCCAGACACCGCTGCCAGACTCCGAGTCCTACAGTGGAACTGCTTAGGGGCACGGAGAAAGCTCGCCCACCTCCAGGAGGTGGTTGCTCAGGAAAACATACATGTCTTCCTGCTCCAAGAGACACTCCTCCCTCACACCTGCACTTTTCGACTCGGAGGCTTCAAATGCTTTTTCTCCCCCGAATCAGGGGTACTACACGAGGATGTGCTATCCTCGTTCGGGATTACATCCCCTGCCACGAGTACGACCCTCCAATACACTGCGGCAAGGGATTAGAGGTGCAAGGTGTTGTTTTGCATCTTGCCTCGACCTCCCTAACATTTTTCAATGTCTAAAAATCCAGCAGGGACCCTTGATCTGGGAGAGATTATGGCTCATGCTGCAGCGGAGCCCACATTTATTGCGGGAGATTTTAACGCTCACCACCCCGTTCTCCCCTCACCAATTTCAACAAACGAAGACGGTCGCCACCTCGCCATGGCCATAGAAGAATTCCCTGGAGTAGCCCTCTTAAACGATCTGTCTGAGCCCACCCATGTAAGCAGTGGTAGACTTAACTCTCCTTCGTTTCTTCTCCTCTTGCCAGTGTGTCCAGGTGGTCCCTACACCCATACCTCACTAGCGATCATTTCTCTCTGGTGACGGATCTCCCGGCGGCCCCACTCCCACCTCCTCCGCCGCCTCCACCTCGCTGGGACCTCCGACGGGCAAACTGGCCAACATTTGCTGAGGCTGTTCAGGTGGCCCTAGTCTCTGTCGCTCCTCCTTCCACCCTTGAGGACTATGCAGAACATGTTGCCCACACACTTCATCGTGCCACCACTGCCAGTGTTCCCCTTACGAAGAGCCCCACGGCCCTCTTTCAAGACCATTGGTATTACGATGAGAGAGTCCGTGAACTAAACCATCGGCTCAACTCGGCACGAAAGACATTTCGATGACGACCCTCTTCACCTACAAGGAAATACGTGGCTGCAGTGGCGCGACATGTTTCCCATGAAAAACGCCGTACAAGTGAGGAGGCTTGGATAAAATGTTGCCGGTCCCTAGACTGCCACTCCACTCTTAAAGAGATGTGGGCCCGTATTAAATGTGTGTCCAGTCACCGGCTTCCCAAACCGCCATCCCACCCTGATCCAGCGGGCGAGGCCGAACGTCTTGCAGTCCTCTTTGCTGCACGCACAGCTTCTAGTGTGCTACCACAAGATGTCAGGGACTTGCAGGCACGCCTTGCAGACCCTCGTGTAAGCAATTGAGGCAGCTTGCTTCCGCTTGGATGTCGCTGACCACCTTTTTACAAATCATGAACTCGACAGGGCACTTAAAAACAGGCGGGATACAGCTGCAGGAAGTGATGGTGTAGTGTACTCCTTCCTAGCCCATGCTGGCCCTAGTGGGAAGGCCACTATCCTTGATTTGTTCAACTGTTCATGGGTGGAAGGTCGCCTCCCGACATCATGGAAAACAGCCATTATTCACCCCATACCGAAACCTCGTGACCCAACCAACATGAGGCCGATTTCCCTTCTCAGCTGCATAGCTAAGACTGCGGAAAGGCTAGTGCTTTCGCGGCTTGCTTGGAGATTAGGCCCTCTCCATCCACATCTTTTTGCCTTTCTCCCGGGCAGAAGTATGATACACTGTCTCCCTTCCCTTTTGGGTACACTGAGACGTGGTCATGGTATAGCTGTTTTCCTCGATCTCGAGAAGGCTTTTGAGATAGCAAACCCTTTTCCTGTCCTGGCAGCTCTTGCAGCTAAAGGGGTGGGAGGAAGGCTTCCCTCTTGGGTCAAGGATTTCTTTCATAACCGATCTGCTCGAGTCCGCTTCCATGGTCACATTTCTGCCTCTTACCCGCATGAGAACGGCACTCCACAGGGCAGTGTGCTGAGCCCACTTCTTTTTAATGTACTCATTGAGGGCCTCCTTAATACCAACTATGGCCGTGGTGTTACCCTACTCTGTTATGCGGATGATCTTGCTCTTGTTTTTTCACAAAGGAACTGTTTTGTACAGGCACCAGTCACCCTTGCCCGCTTATATGACAAGTGCTGTGACCTTGGCCTCAAGGTCAACTTTGAAAAATCAAAATGCCTGCCTTTTTGTCTACGTCAACCTGATCGTCCTCTTATTTTGGGGGGTCATCATCTGGAAGTGGTTCACCATCACCAATACCTAGGTGTTTGGCTTGACAGCCGGTTAACATTCAGTTGCCATGTCCGCTATTTACGAGAACGTGCTGCTACCCGTACCTGTGCCCTCAGAGCCCTCTGTAGTCGCTCTCTAGGGGCCTCATTTTGGGTCCACAGAACATTTTATGTGCATGCCATTCGCTCGATAGTGGACTACAGTGCACCGTGCTTAATAAACATCTCTGAAAAGCTCAGCAGGCCTCTGGAAGTTATCCAGAACACTGCTCTGCGTGTCATGCTCGGTGCACCCCCATGGACTCGTCTTGTCAACCTTAGGGCTGAGAGTGCCTTCCCCTCTCTTAAGTATCGGATATGGGCACGAACAACGGCTGTCACTGCTCAACTCTGCCGACATCAATCACATCTTCCTGTGTCTGCATTACTTCAGCGTACTCTAAGTCGACCCCCACATCCACACCCGGAAGAGGACTGGATTCTTGTAACTGCTGACATCATCCGACGCCTGGATGTAACTGACGCAATTACAGTAGACCCTGATTTGCCATGTCCTGGATACTCACCTGCACCACCTTGGCGAACTTCAACTTTTACGTATGTTCTTCCTTCGTCAGGGACTCCAAGGTCTTCATTTCCTGCTGTACTACGCCAGGATGGACTCCGACGTGTGGCAGACCTTCACGCACCAAACTCTGCTATTTATTACACCGACGGGTCGGTTGATGCTCAGGGGAATGCAGGAGCTACAATGGTCTGTGGTACTCATGTCGAGACTTGGCGGGTATCCTCTGGGGTCTCTGCATACCAAACTGAGTTGGTTGCCATACTGGGTGCACTTAGACATGCTGATCGACACCTCTCTCGACGTGTCGTTATCCATACAGACTCCCTCTCTTCCCTCCACGGCCTCATGGTGCATCGATTCCCTGATAATATCCATCTCATGACAAGTATCATGACGGTGGCTGAGTCAATCACTAGGAGAAGTGGTGAAATTTTTCTTCATTGGCTACCTGGACATGTTGGCATTGCAATGAATGAAAATGCTGACGTTGCTGCTCGGCAGGCCTGCTCTCTTCCTCAGGTAACATTTCCATTACGATCCAATATCTCTGCTGTCATGCGCAGGGTGACCACCATCATAGGCCACATGTAACGTGAAGAACACGAGACACAAGTTTGGGAGAGAGCACGCTCGGCAAAATGGTACGCCACGGCAACGTCCTATGCACCCCTATCGGTTGCACCTGGTACTCCCAATCACACTATAGTACTCATTCGTAGATTACGATTAGGATTTCCCTGTTAGAGTCAGATAACAGGTAGTAACCCTGAACCATGCCCTCACTGTCTTGAACAAAGCGATCAGCCTTTGATTCATGATGTCCTGGACTGTCCTGCAACAGCCCATCTTCGTTCCAGCCTCAATGACCACCCTCTCGGTGGCTTAGACAGATCCCAGATGGCAGCAGGTATCATTGGAAGAACTCCAACTGCCGTGCTTTTGAGGGTGGTTACTGCCTACCCTCCTCCTCAATAGAGAATAGCCTGCTAGAAGTAAGAATAACTACTCTGACGCGCTTTCCATGCCCGTGTTCTCCTTTTTAGGAGAACGAATCTAATCTAACTAACTATCTGACGAGGTCAAAACAACGACCAGACACAAGCAAAGACAGGAAGGAGCATCGAAAAGCCCCCCGTCGTCCTCGTCCTCGTCGTCGTCGTCGTCGTCGTCCTCCTCCTCCTCCTCCTCCTAATTCTCCTCCTCATCCTTCTCCTCCTCCTCGTTACTGTTTTTCAATCCATGCTATTTGGAACAAACAAGCTGCGGGATTACTATCTTAGCCATCATCCGAAAGCAGTAAACCCTCCTACTCTCGGGGGATAGGTTGTGACTTAATGATGTTCATATTACCAGGACGTCTATCTTTTGAGGGTGGTTACTGCCTACCCTCCTCCTCGATAGAGAATAGCCTGCTAGAAGTAACAATAACTACTCTGACGGGCTTTCCGTGCCCGTGTTCTCCTTTTTAGGAGAACGAATCTAATCTAACTAAGTGTCTGACGACGTCAAAACAACGGCCAGACACAAGCAAAGACAGGAAGGAGCATGGAAAATCCCCCCGTCGTCGTCGTCCTCGTCGTCGTCCTCGTCGTCATCCTCGTCCTCCTCCTCCTCCTCGTTACTGTTTTTCAATCCATGCTATTTAGAACAAACAAGCTGCGGGATTACTATCTTAGTCATCATCCTAAAGCAGATAACCCTTCTACTCTCGGGGGATAGGTTGTGACTTAATGATGTTCATAATACCAGGACGTCTGGCTGCAAGATTACATGTGTATCACAAGTTGAAGTCGTCCCTCTAAGGCACCTCTAGAGAATGTAAACTAACTATTGACCTAAATTATGCCTGAATAATACTCGGTCTTCCGTAGATTCAATTGGGAGACTTCGTTTACTCTAGAAATTAGATTAGCTTTCACTAATTCTTTGCCACTCGAAGATCTTTTAATACCCTGAAAAAAATCGGATGGTGGCTGAGTAAATATGAAAAATAGCCAAGACATTGAGGTGTATCGAGAAAAACTAGAAATATTTTATATGTCAAACTATAATGGAGTGTGAACTGTCTGATTCACTTAGCAGGTTTTGCTGAAAAGTACAACGTATGTATCGGCTAAAGAATTACGTGAACCTTTTTCACTTATCGGATCAAGGCCATTGGGTATTGTTCATGACTGTTTTTGTTTGTATTGTTCGGTTGTTTTTGTAAGACAGAGATTTAAGCAATTGACGGATTAATTGAGAATTTCATTCTCCCTGAAACTGTGCTGTTTAGGATGCAGACTGTACTCTACCTGAAACTGAGAGTGAAGCTAGGAAGAAGACAAAATGAGTACTACGAATGGTGAGGGAAAGATGTGTTAGAAGACAAGTAAGCAGACCGGCAGATATGATCATAAAATCACACTTGATAATACTATCACACTGACTCATGAATAAGGTAGACCTGCCGTATATTCTGTATGGAAGATGGGTAATAGCGTTGAGATGATGAGTTGTGATGCCTTAGAGTGGGTGGGATTGCTGAGACTTTCGGGAAGGAGAGCCAACATATATCCAAAATCAAGCACTTACTAGTTAGGAAATGAACACAAGCACAAAAACACATATAGTAACTAAAAATCAAACACAAACGCAAACACAAACGCAAACGCAAACGCAAACGCAAACACAGACACAGACACAGACACAGACACAGACACACACACACACACACACACACACACACACACACACACACACACACACACACACACACACACACACACACACACACACACACACACACACACACACAGAACCTAATTGGTACTGGTCCATCATTTACTGACACTTATTTAATAAACGTTAACTCACGTGTGACATGTATCCCCATAGCAGAGCACACCAACAAACCGGTCTAAATCCATTCGTCAAGTAACGACAATACGAGCCCGCCTTATATAGGAGAACTCAGGTCAGACAGAAGTTTAACTCAGGGACGAAAATAAGGCAACTAAATGAAGCACGAATGACACAACGGACTCACTCAAGGTCAAAACCTCGAGTACATACGGGAAGGTTGCAAGAAAAGGCGTCGTAGTCGTCGTCGTCGTCGTCGTCGTGTCTTGCCTTCCAGACTATTCTGAAATGTGAAGCAGCAGGATTACATGTTCAGTTTCCCTTTTAAACCAGTTCACACTTCTCTCGGGAGATTGGATGTCGCTGGAGGACCTTCCTATGACCAAACCATTCAGCCGTCCGGTTACATCGGTACCATCACATGGAGGCGTCCCTCTGAGGCACCTCTGGAGAGTGTAAACTAACTACTGAACTAAAATATACATAAATAAAATGCTAGCGTCTGTAGATTCCATTGAGCTGAGGAGAAACTTATTTTACTGAACAATTTAGATTAGCCTTCATTATTTCTTTACCACCTGAAGATCCTTCGTAGCCCGAATAAAATCGAAAGGTAGCTGAGTTACTATGAATAATAGCTATGATATGAGAGATAGGGGTAAAAGCTAGAAATCGTTACTGTGTCAAAATGTCAAGGAAGTGTGAACTGTCAGATTCATTTACCTTTATTGAAAAGTGCAACGAAGGTATCGACGAAATACTTACGGCAAATTTTTCCACGTATTGAACCAAGTGCATTGTGGATACTTCATGTCTGTTTTCTTTGTTGCTATTATTCGGCTGTTTTTGTAATTCTCATCAGCTAGTCAGATCAGGTGCGGGTAAGGGGATGGGTCTATTATGCTGTGGCAGGGGTAAACCAGCCCTGCTGTCGGGCCCTCCTGCGGATGTCACTGATTCCACTGCGCAGTTGACCCTTGTGCGGTGTGGTGCTGTGAGGATTTATCTCTTCTCCCTTTTGGGGCTAAGATGCGAATGAATGTGTTTGAATGGATGAGTAAATGGGGAGTGTGTCGTCCTGTCTCGGCTACCTCCCTTTCCTTGGGGGAAGCAGCCTAGGTATATAGATAGATAGATAGATAGAGTTTTAAGCAACTCACAGATTACCTGAAAATTTCATTCACCCTTCAAAATGTGCTGTTTAGGATAAAGACTGCACTGTAGCTGAAAATGAGAGTGAAGCTAGCAAGAAGACAAAATGAACACTAGGAATGGTAAGGGAAAGACGGGTTAGAAGACATGTGAGCAGACCGGCAGGTAGGCAAGGATCATAAAAGCACACGTCCTAACACTGAGTCCTGAATGAGATAGACATGACGTGTATTTAGTATGGACGATGGGTATTAGCGTCGAAATGGTGATATGGGATGCCTTAAGGTAAGTGAGAGTGTTGAGACTAACGGAAAAACAGTCAGATTCATATCTAGAATCAGACATTTACTCGTAAGCAAACAAACACAAACACTCTCACAAAAACACACAAACTCAGAAAAACACACACACACACACCACACACACACCTAAGAAATCTAACAAATACAAGAGAATAACACACAAACACAACACACACACACACACACACACACACACACACACACACACACACACACACACACACACACCTAAGAAATCGAATAAATACAAGAGAAAAACACACAAACACAACACAAACACACACACACAAATATACAACCTAATATATATGTCATATCCTGACACTCTTAAATGATAAACAGTACCTTACATGTGGCAGATATCTTACAACATTCATAATGTCCACAGAGCAGAACACACCAACAAAAGTCTCTAAATGCAGCTGTTAACTAACTTTTTTTTATTTATTTATTTTTTTCGGCCTATCAACCATTGGGGCCGAAGCCCCTGGTTATTAAGGCCATATATATATATGTGTATATATTTAAACATATATACATATATATACAAACATATATTTATATACATACATACACACACACACACACACACTTCCCTGCATACATACAGACACACTTTCATGCAAACGTACATATATATATATTAATTTTAACGTTATTTATTTTTTTTTGTATTTTTATTTTTTTTAGTTTTTTTTCTTGGTTTTATATTTTTCATACCTTATATTATAAAGAAAAACTAATCTAAAGACCCTAAAACTAATCACCTAACAAAGAAATCGCTAACCTATACTTAATCCTACAGAGACAAATAGCTAGACCTACACTAATGGTAAAAATACCTCGACTAACAGAACACCATCGACTGCAGATATGTAATGCCTTTCTACATGACATACCTGCACTCATCACCTGGTGACTGTCAGTCGACGCACAACCTAATATAGGGGACATCAATATATGAAAGGGAACCAGACGAGTCAGGAACATTTCCATATACGTCAGCTGTCGTCCCTAATTAGAATAACTTAAGCAAGATAATATAATGTATTTACATAATTTGTACAAAAAGTAAGGAACCTCGCCCAGCAGACCACCATCGACTGCAAGTGCCCAATACCTTCCTATATTGCACACTTGCACTCATCAGCTGGTGACTGTCAGGCGAGGAACTTGGCTTAATGTAGGGGACATCTATATTAGAAATAGATTGGTGGGAGGAGGAACTATTTAAAATATGTCAACTGTCAACCCTAATTAATATTACAATATATACATATTTACTGTTCATAAAAACCATAACCACAGAGTAAAAAAGTCACATCACTCTAATCAGTCCGGTCTCTCTCAAGAAAGCCATCAATTTATCAATCATAACAGTGTCCCCATCACCCAGGATGGTGGAAAGGGTGAAGGTGACGTCTACTGCGCCGCAGTAATTGATAAGTGAATCACGTTCACGAATAAATCGCCAGCAGCGCAGGATGATATGACTGATAGATAACACCGCATTACAGATGTCACAGTGCGGTGGGAAGCGTCTTTCCATATATGGTTTTATGTGGGTTAAAATGGTGGCATTAAGCCGTAACCGTGCCAACACTTTTTATTCTAGGCGACTGGGACGGTTGGCAGTGTCCCAGTCGCCCAGGTACGGCTTACAAGTTGGAATATTTAGTCTGGTCCACTGACCTTGCCACAGAAGATTTATTGATTTCTTTCCGAGAGATAGACTCGACCGTAGAACACGAGGAACGTCCCAAGTCTCCTCGAGGTCCACAGCCGACTTTGCAATTAAGTCAGCCTGCTCATTGCCGTAGATACGACAATGACCAGGCACCCAGATCAGCGTGAATGACTTGTTGCATGAATGCAATTTATTAACGATGCCGCCCTGGATCTCATGAGAGTCCGTAGTGCAAGATGCAATTGCCTGAAGGGCTGATTTTGAATCTGAAAATATGACAAATGAGTCATGTCTAGAATTGAGAGCATAGTCTATGGCTTTGTCAATAGCAAAAAGTTCTGCCGTAAACACAGATGTATGAGTCGGCAACCGATACCTGAGGGCACATTCAGTCGACCACACACTTGCACCCACACATTCACTCGACTTGGAGCCGTCGGTGTACAATTGGTGGGACTCCAAGTGACGAACAATGATGTTACGAAACAAGTGGTGGACCTCCGCCTCCGGCGCCTTGGCCTTTGGTGCTGGGAGCCATGTAACATCAACAGTAAAGGCAGGTGGCTCCCAAGGCGCTATGTTTTTAAGCACCAACTTGTCACAGTCACTGGGGTCCACATCAAGCTCCTGAGTCAGTAAGTGGAGGCGAGCGGCAAGTGGCCGACGCACCCCCCGCAGAAGGTGGTGGTATTGACGCAGGGGGGTACAGGCCACATTGCCGATATTACTTTTCCTTAATGTCCTTATGCCGTAGGACAAGGCCAGGTGGTCACGGCGAATACGGAGGGGAGGCACATTCGCCTCCACTTCCATACGAGCCACACGGGTCCACCGGACAGCTCCAAGACACATTCGCAAACATTTATTCTGCAACACATCCAATCCTTTCAGCGTGGCATCAGATGCCGAGCCATACACCTGTGCGCCATAGTCTAGCTTCGATCGAATAAGGGACTTATACACCATTAATAAAGATTTTCTGTCGGCACCCCAGGTAGTACCCGCTAGGTACTGGAGGACATTTAACGGTTTATCACAACGAGCAAGCAAAGTATTAACGTGAAGTTTAAAATTCATTCTACGATCAAAATGTATTCCTAAAAATTTTACAGAATTTTGAAAAGGTACCGCCTGATTATTCAGAGTTAAGCACAAATTAGGTACGTTACGATTAGTGAAGACTATAGCGGCACACTTACATACGGAAAACTTAAATCCCCACTGCAAGGCCCATTGGTGGACGGAGTCAAGGGCTGCTTGAATCCGCCCAGCCGAAAATTGTGCATTACGGGAAGAGTGCCATATTGCACAATCGTCAGCGTAGAGTGAGTATTTAAGATTCCTCGGGATGGGAGCTGATGACAGAATATCATTGATCATAATACTAAATAAAGTAGGACTAAGCACACTTCCCTGTGGCACCCCGTTTTCCTGGATAAATATATCCGATGTTACATTACGGGGCAATTTGACAGAGAAAGTCCTGTCCCTTAAGAAATTTGAAATAAAAATAGGCAAATTTCCTCTTAAACCATAAGCATAGAGCTTCATTAGTATACCTTGTCGCCATGTCATGTCATAGGCTTTATGGATGTCCAAGAACACCCCTATCATGAATTCTTTATTGGCAAATGCCTCTGCAATACAATGCTCCAAATTCATTAAATGATCTAGTGAACTTCTGTATTTACGGAAGCCACATTGTTGATCATTTAACAAATTCTTCGACTCTAAAACAAAAAGAAGCCTATTGTTAACCATACGTTCCATGACCTTACATAGACAAGAAGTCAACACAATAGGACGAAATGAAGTGGGATTCATAAGACGACCAGCCTCTTTGGGTATCGGTATGACGTGCGCAAAGTGCCATGAGTTTGGGAACGTTCGAGACGCCCAAATCTCATTGTACAATGCTAACATCTTAATCAGGTTGTCCTGATTAAGATGCTGGATCATACCGTACGTGATGGTGTCTGGTCCCGGGCTGGTGTCTTTACAGGATTTAAGGGCAAGGAGCATTTCATCTAGCGTAAACTCTTGGTTGTACGGGGAGTTTACGTCTTCTGTGGCAAAGTCTAATATCTGTAGCTCAGCCGTGTGTTTATGATGTTGGAAACGCGGGTCATAATTGGCTGAGCTACTTACATGAGAAAAACTCCCGGCGAGGATGTTAGCAACGTCCACGGGCTCGTCATAGATGTTATTATTTACTTGCAAGGTGGTGATTGGGAAATATGGGCCTTTATTATTTAATATTCTTATGGTGGACCAGACTTTACGCAATGGTGTTGTACGAGTCACCGTGGACACGAAGGACCGCCAGGAGTCACGTTTGGCCCTTCTTATTATTCTCCTTGCCTCAGACCGTGCCTGTTTGTATGCAATAAAATTTTCCTCAGTGGGCTGACTATCAAAAATCCTGTATCTCCTATTGCGTTTTCTTAATGCTTGTCGGCAGTCCGGCGTCCACCAATGTGCTCTATGCTTCGCATGAACTGTAGAAGTCTTGGGAATAGCAGCCTCAGCTGCGTGTAATATGGAAGTAGTTATATTTTCGACCTTAACATCTATGGTCTCCCCAGATATATCTAAATTGGCGATCCTTGAGAAGGATCCCCAATCTGCTTTCTTATAGTTAAATTTTGGAGGTGGAGGGTCCGAAATGATGTCGCGTGTATAAGAAAGACAGATGGGTAAATGATCACTTCCCAAGGAGTCGTCGTAAGGGTCCCATGAGAGATCTTGATGTAGTTACGGAACAGAGAGAGATAATGAACACTTCAAGTGAGAATACTAAAAATCACTACTGTCCCAAAAGTTCCAGGTTCAAAACAAAAGAGTTAGGTAAAATTACAAGTTAAAGTTTAATGCTTAAATTAACAACAAAACATTCAGGACTCATAAGGGTAATGTAATGGCAAATAAACAGGTTAAATATATGGTTAACTGCAATAGCCTCTATTAACACGAAATTAGCAAGAGTAAATTTATCTAAGTCAGCCCTGATAAAATGAGATACCAGATAATACTCAGTGAATGCCAGATAAATTATTACAGATACAAACTATTATCAAAAATGACTGACATAAAGAACCCTACATGAATTACAAAAACTTCACTAGGCCTACAAATTAAACTTATGCTATACAGTACAAGAAAAAATGCAACAACAGTTATACTCAAATTACACACAGCTGCTAGATGGTTGGAGATTTCTTGAGCACTCACAATAATAATATCTGTACAGGGGAGGACAGAGATGTGAACAAAATGAGGAGCAGATCTAAGTGGCAACGATGCAGAGACTGAGCTCATTATATAGGGGCCGGCAGAGCCTGACACAACTTGTAAGAGGGACGCGCAAATGAAGCCATGGGGACATAGAGTTCACAATCCCGCTCTGGACAACAGAGAGAACGACTTACTCTACTATAACGGTAGAAGGGGGGGACTGAGGCAGAACACGCTCGTGATCAAACATGCAGCAACTGTGCGTTAAAATTACACAAAGGATGATGAAATCATAGGCTATGTAACACCTCCCCACAAAGAAAAAGAAATTTACAAAGGAAATTTCTTATTACTCTAAAACAATCTGTATATGGCACTACAGACCATGCAAAGGTCTTTCCTAATAGTACAAAACATGAGATCTCCCTAGCACGCTCAGTCATAGGTACTTGCCAGTATCCCTTTAACAAATCAAACTTACTTATGTACCTAGCCTTTCCGATCTTGTCTATGCAATCTTCCACACGAGGGAGAGGGTAAGTGTCTGTTTTGGTTATCTGATTAACACGTCTGTAGTCGATGCAAAACCGCTGTGACCCACCTGGCTTAGGGACTAGAGTGACAGGAGAACTCCACTCGCTCTGACAGGGCTCAATCATCTTGTGGTCCAACAGGTAGTCAAGCTCCTTCTGGATGAGAGGAACTTTCACTGGGTTCACACGGTAAGGAGGCAATATAATTGGCTTTGCGTCTCCAACATCGACATCATGCATCAACACAGTGGTTCTTCCTGGAGTAGCACGGAACACTTGCGGGTACTCCTGCAGTAATGCCGAAAACTCCTGCCTTTCCTTGGGAGGTAGATGAGAAAGTTTAGTCTGGAGATCATTCATGATATCAGGATTCTTCCCCAAACTATCACTCAGGCTCATACTGCATGGGAGAGCTTCACTTGCAGACTCGGGTGGAACAGCTACAGTGCAGACTGGATTATTTTCGTCCCGCCTGTGATATAACTTTAGCATGTTGATGTGACATAGTTGCTTGCTCTTTCTACGATCTGGTGTGGCGATGACATAGTTGACATCACTGAGTTTCTTCTCCACGAAATAAGGGCCACTAAACTTGGCTTGAAGAGGTTGCCCATGAACTGGTAGCAGAATCAAAACCTGATCTCCTGGCTGAAAGTGGCGCAACCTGGACTTCTTATCATACCAAGTCTTCATCTTCTCCTGAGCAGCTCCTAAATTCTCTCTCGCCAGCTGTAAAGCAGTGGACAGCCGTTCTTTGAACTTCATCACATACTCCAGCAGGTTGACGTCATCTTCCTCCGACAGCCAGCATTCCTTGAGTAACTTAAGGGGTCCTCTTACTTCATGGCCAAACAGTAGTTCAAAGGGTGAGAAGCCCAGTGATTCATTTGGAGATTCTCTTGCAGCAAACACAACGAATGGAAGACCTTTATCCCAGTCTTTCTGATGTTCCAAACAGTATTTCTTGAGCATCGATTTGAGTGTTTGATGATATCTCTCCAACGCTCCTTGGGTCTGGGGATGGTAAGCTGAAGACGTGATCTGGGTGATGCCCAACTCTTTCAGAGACTGTTTGAAAACGTTTGACATGAAATTACTTCCCGAGTCTGACTGTACCTCCTTGGGCAGACCAAACTTTGTGAAGAACCCTAGCATTTCCTTAACCACGTTCTTTGCTGAGATGTTTCTAAGTGGAATGGCTTCAGGATAACGAGTAGCCATGTCAATCATGGTCAACACATAAGAAAATCCTGAAGAAGTCTTAGGAAGAGGGCCCACAATATCCACCAACACACGGGTGAAAGGCGCCTCAAAAGGAGGAATGGGAACTAGAGGTGCAACCTTTTCGGTCTGATTACACTTCCCCACAACTTGACAGGTGTGACAAGACTTACAATACCAGGAAACATCCCTGAAGATACCTGGCCAGTAGAAGTGTTTCAAAATGCGTGCCACAGTCTTCCTCACTCCAAGGTGTCCTGCCAAACTGGAATCATGAGCCACTCTAATGATATCCTGCCTACAAACACGAGGGATGACAACTTGATGTACAACCTCCCATTCACAGTCGGCTGATGCTGTTGGGGGTCTCCACTTCCTCATAAGTACTCCTGACTTTACATAATAACAAGTAGAAGCACCGGCTGACTCTTCTTTCACTGTAAGCAGAGTTAGCTAGACCTTTCAACTCAGGGTCAGCAACCTGCAACTCAACCAACTCTTGACGAGACAAATTATCAACACTACGGGGTACTGCCTCATCTGGTGAATGGTCCAAATTAGCAAGAAAAGTGTCAGCTAGGATAACATCATCATCATCATCATCCTCTAAATCACCAGTAACTTTAGACTTAGCCCTAGTGACAGCACATGCAGGGAACACATCAGGGACATCACAATCCTGGACCGCAGCCACTGGCTCACTAGACAACTGAGGAGCTGGACACACTTGACTTCCACCAATATCATTTCCAAGTAAGAAAGTTACACCTGACATTGGGAGTGTCTCAACCAACCCAACCATAACAGAACCATTAACAAAACCAGACTCTAAATTCACTCTGCACAGAGGAACAGAGAAGTAATTATTCCCTACACCTTGTAAGATTACAGTTTCATCAGAGGAATTAACATTAGAGCCTAGAACACTGGTCAGCATAAGGGATTGGCAAGCACCTGTATCACGATATATTTGAACTGATTTCCCTGTCATTACTGTCCAGAGGACTGACAAAACCATCAGACAGGAAATTAGCACATGAACTCTTGAGAGTGTCACCCACGTTACTGCTCAAAAGAGGAGCTCCATCATGAGAATTTAAGTTACCCTCAAAGCAGGTTCAGTTAACTCAGTTAAAGAATTCTGGGAACTCTCAAGAGTGGACACTAGACCAATTGACTGAATATTTAAAGACTCCTTTTTGTTCACATCACGCTGTCTCCTGAAACATCTCTCCGTAGTATGACCAAGCTTACTACAATAAGTACATTTACTTTTCTGAAATCTAGAGGTGGAGCTGGTATTTACTTCCTGAGAAACATCATCTTTATTCTCTTTCCTGTTACCTGTACTCTGAGTAGAGGCAACGTACTTACTCTCAGCTTTCCCTTTTCTCTAGAATATCTCTTGTGAGTGAGAACATACTCATCAGCTAAAACTGCAGCATCAGACAAATTATCTATTCTTTTCTCATCAAGATATAGGCTTACATCTTTACTAATACACCTTTTGAAATCCTCCAGCAAAATCATCTGCTTAAATTTACCAAAATCAGAATCCACATTCTTAGAATTTAACCACTGCTCTAACAAATCTTCTTTGATTCTTGCATACTCAACATGGGATTGCTTATCTTGCTTGTAAGTTGTCCTAAATTTTACTCTATAAGCTTCAGGAACAAGCTCATAGGCCTTAAGAATCAAGCTCTTTACTACATCATAATTATCAGACTGATCCTGAGGCAAAGATGCATAAGTTACTTGAGCTTTACCGGTGAGAACAGTTTGAAGGAGTACTGGCCAATACTCCTTAGGCCAATTAAAACCTGTAGCTACCCTCTCAAACAACTGAAAATACTTTGTTAAATCAGATTCATTAAAAGGAGGGACAAGTTTAACATTTTTAGCCACATCAAAATCATCAGAGCTTGATGATCCAGTTCCACATTGTTTCATGCGATACTCATGGTCTGCCTGAATCCTAGCAAGTTCAACTTGTGCGTGAAACTCAGCCTCCTTAGCGTTAGCCTCCTGCAGGGCTAGCTGTAACTTAGCTAATTCAATCTGCCTTTGCTCATTTGGAGGAGTTACATTGAACAAGCTTTCATTAATCATGTCAACAATTTGATCTTTAGAATGATGAGAGCGAACAACAATTCCCAATTGTTGAGCAACAATCTTAAGTTCATTCTTTGTTCTGTTTTCTATATCACACACTGTTTGCACATTTGACAAAAAATCTTTGGCTTCATCAAGTGTAGAAATAGTAGCCATCATGAATATATCACAGTCACAAAATATCAAACAATATCCTTATGATAATATCCTGAATATCCTGATATGAGGTCGCCAAATTTATGTTACGGAACAGAGAGAGATAATGAACACTTCAAGTGAGAATACTAAAAATCACTACTGTCCCAAAAGTTCCAGGTTCAAAACAAAAGAGTTAGGTAAAATTACAAGTTAAAGTTTAATGCTTAAATTAACAACAAAAAATTCAGGACTCATAAGGGTAATGTAATGGCAAATAAACAGGTTAAATATATGGTTAACTGCAATAGCCTCTATTAACACGAAATTAGCAAGAGTAAATTTATCTAAGTCAGCCCTGATAAAATGAGATACCAGATAATACTCAGTGAATGCCAGATAAATTATTACAGATACAAACTATTATCAAAAATGACTGACATAAAGAACCCTACATGAATTACAAAAACTTCACTAGGCCTACAAATTAAACTTATGCTATACAGTACAAGAAAAATGCAACAACAGTTATACTCAAATTACACACAGCTGCTAGATGGTTGGAGATTTCTTGAGCACTCACAATAATAATATCTGTACAGGGGAGGACAGAGATGTGAACAAAATGAGGAGCAGATCTAAGTGGCAACGATGCAGAGACTGAGCTCATTATATAGGGGCCGGCAGAGCCTGACACAACTTGTAAGAGGGACGCGCAAATGAAGCCATGGGGACATAGAGTTCACAATCCCGCTCTGGACAACAAAGAGAACGACTTACTCTACTATAACGGTAGAAGGGGGGGACTGAGGCAGAACACGCTCGTGATCAAACATGCAGCAACTGTGCGTTAAAATTACACAAAGGATGATGAAATCATAGGCTATGTAACAATGTATACCAGGGGAGGCCAAAGATAAGTCAATGGCCGAAAAGTTACCAGTACGATCATCTACACGAGTCGCTCTACCATCGTTCAGAAGACAGAGGTTGGACTGTAGTATTAGGTCTTCTACTTGCTCCCCACGACCATCAATCCTCAAGCTACCCCATTGATAGTGATGGGCGTTAAAATCGCCCAACACTAACTTATTTCCAGGCAGATGTTCCACTAGTGAATTTAAAGCATCACTATCAATCGGGCCATGTGGAGGACAGTACAGAGAGCAAATAGACAGATACGTGTTATTAAATTTTACTCTGCACGCGACCGCTTCCAGAGTAGAATTTAGAATCACTTCCGTTTGTGGGTGTGATTTGTGTGTGTATATGGCTACTCCGTGACCTTCATATCTTCTGTACGAGTGGTAGTGTTTGAACTGTGGAGGATCAGGGTGATCCTCCAGGCGCGTCTCCTGTAAACAAATAACGTCTGGCCTGTGTATAGAAAGCAAGATTGCTATATCTTGTAACTTATTCCCAATACCTCTACAATTCCACTGTAATACAGTGAAAGCGACGGTTTAAGATTTTCGTTGGGGGCCAGTGTGCTTTGTCTTTTTTTGTCGCCCGCCGGCAGGCGAGCGACTACCGGGGGACCTATCCCGGTGCTTGTTTACGGAAACCTCCATATTATCGTCAATTACGAGGTTCCCTGACCCCCCCGAGGAAGAGCTAACCTTCCTCTCCCTCGCTGGAGTGGGAACTGGAAGAACGTGAGGACGAGACTGTTTTGTGAGGGTGGTCATGTTACTTTTACTAGACTTGTCGGGTTTCACTTTAGGCCGTACTGATGGAGAGGCAGCAGCAGCCTGAGAATAGGTTGAAACCTTAGGGATGTCAGTGAGAGAGTTGGAGCGGACAGGAGGTCGAGATGGAGATGCACTGTGAGTGGCAGTAGGGAGAAGGACAGGATCAGTCTGCGTCTCTACAGAGCACATCACAGGACGGGACATTACCGCCGAAGCATAGGACCTATTCGGCGTGGGAGTTGCATGCAACTCCTTCACCTTTTTCCTAGCTTCGTAGTAGGAAATGCCCTCCGTTGCCTTCACTGTGCAGACCTCCTTCTCCTCCTTCCACTTGGGACAATCCCTAGAGGAAGTGGAGTGAGCGCCCTTGCAGTGGAAGCAACAGACCGTCTCAGATGTGCAATATTCCGCCTCATGACCTTGGCTTGCACACTTGCCACACACTGGCTGGGAAGCTCGACAAGTCTTGGCACCATGCCCATATAACTGGCATTTCAAACAACGGAAAGGGTTGGGAATGTATGGCCGCACATGAACAATTTCGTAACCAATTTTTACATTGCTAGGAAGTGATACTTTACCGAATGTCAAAACAATGGTCGCTGTCTTTGTCCTGACACCTTCCGAGAATCTGGTGATAAATTTAGCATCAATGACATCTTGCTGAGTGAGTTCATCTATGATCTCTTCCTCACTCATCACCATGAGATCCCTGCAAGTGATAACCCCCTTGCAGGAATTCATGGATGTTGGGATCTTGTTTTCGACATCATAGCAATGAAACTTGCGCAGCTTCAACAAGTCCTTATTTTGAGATGAGGTACAAGTTTTTATGAGGAGGTCTCCGTTCTCAAGTTCTTTTACTTGTTCCACCTCCCCAGCAAAGCCATCAATAACCTTCTTGATCATAAAGGGATTGAGACTGCTCAAGGGAATGGAACCTAGAGCAGTGATGATCACATATTCCGCATTATTTACGGGGACATCACGGGGCAAACGAGTCTGGGGCCGTTCTGTCTGGGGGCTGTCAGTCCGTGTAGAAGTCGGGGGTCGGTCAGGACTACCTCCCCCCCTGAGGGGGGGGGAGGCAGTAGGGGCGTCCTCCATAGTACCACTCCCCCCTAGCGGGGGAAGTGGGAAGAAGGAGAGAAAACAAGCAAGGGACAAACAACCGGGGACCACACACCTAAGTCTGAGGTTGCCCTCTCAAACCACTCCAGGGAGGCCCGACCGTGTTTATTCACGCCCCAGAGCGATCAGTGGGGGGGACCCTCCGTGGGCGATAAGCAAAGGTAAACTCAGTTCATTTGAACAGACACCTACTGTTCAAAACTAACAGGGAGGAGAGGAAAGTTAGAAACCAACTAGCCTACGCGTCACCAGAAGGGTGAAAAAAAAAGCTAATGCCAGTGAGGCAGCCCTAAAAACTAGAGGAGAGCCAGAAAAACACGTCTAAACTCTTCGCGACCATGCATCAAAGTCGTTAACTAACGACAATCAAAGCCTGGCTATATACATAAACTTAGAGAGGCAAGAATTGAAACTCTGTGAAGAGAGAGGTGAAAAAAAATGAACCAAAAATAACAGAACAGACTCTGACTAGGCTCTCCTTCCTCAGACGCCGTCTGGTTCGGAGCTCTGACCACTCTGTCTCTCAGACTGGACTTTGTCTCGTTTACTGTGGTGGAATTTTGACAGCTTTTCCTGGTTTTTCTTTCTCTTTTGGGACTTAGTCTCTGTTAGAGAGACTGAGTTTCTGTTTACTATACTCGAGGCTCAACTCTGTCCCTGACAGACAGCCACTGCCTGACTGTGAGAGTGTTTGTCTAGTGTGTTTCCGTGTGTTTGTCTGTGTTTGTGTGTGCTTTTTTTTTTTTTTTTTTTTTTCACCGCTAGCCGTTAGTGTCCCCTGACGTGGTACGACGCCGAACCCTGAAGGGGTGCCGTTAGGGCACTTCCATGAAGGGGGGCCTTTTGGGCCTGATTATAGGAAGCGTCAGGGGCGGCTCTTTCTGCTAGGGTTAGGACAAATCCCACAGGGGGCAGTAGCGTGTCCCCTACGTCGCTCTTTAGAGGGCGGGGAGAATAGGTACCCGTTACTGTAGGGCCTTTTTTTTTGCCGTGCTTTCTAGTTTATTTTTTAGTGTGTTTGCTTTGTTTCTATAAGCGTGTTTGGTATATGTGTGTGTGTCTGTGTGAGTAATGTTTGTGTGTGTTTGTGTGTCTGTCCCTCAGGGACATGATTAGAAGGACACAAATCCCCCAACCCACGGGCCAAGCCCGTCAAACCTTTTCCCAGCAGAGGACGTCTCGCCCTGCTGCCGTGCCAGGCGCGAAGCAGGAGCAGCGTCTATCAGACGCCAGCTCCAACTCGTCGACGTCTGGTGACGCCTCTGCTTCACCTAACTCTCCTAGGCTTCAGGGTACTGCTCCCCATGCGCGGCCTGTTGCCTCAGGCCCCCCTTCCTCTTCGGCACGTGCACGTGCAACCAAGGTTGCACGTGTGCATGAGGGAATGGACGACGATGCTTCGGCTCCTCCTCCTGTCCCCAGAACCAAAGGAAAGACCGCTGGTGCCACCCATCCAGCCGCCACTCCCTCTGTGCGCCCGCGCCTTCAGACGCCACCACCTCCTGCCTTGGCTGCACAGAAAGTCCGTGCTGCAACAGCACCTGCTACTGCCGGCTCTCCTACTGAAGCTGCCCATTCTGCTACAGCTGTCGACTCTCCTGATGCCGATGGATTTATCCCTGTGGTGCGCAAACCATGGCGAGCGTTGCAGGGAAACGCCCCTCCTCCAGCATCCAGGACTTCGGTGCCACGGAGGCATCCCTTCCTGTCGGTAGCCGTGCGCCCTCTGCCTCGCTCTTCTTTCCCAGCGTTCCGCGTGCCTGTACAAGAGGGGCACGTGACCAGATACGACGCTGTAGCCGCACTGGAGCGTCACCTGCCGGGGCTGCAATGCTCCAATCTAATCGGGAAAGATGGGAGCTCAGTCTTGGTGCCGAAAGATGAGGGAGCTTAAGACCTATTGAGGGCGGCAGTACAGGACGAGACCTCCCCTGTCAAACTAATAGAGCTGACACCTGGGCAGCAGAACAGAAAGGCAGTCGTCATGGGCTACCCCTTGCGGATGTCCGTGGAGATACTGTTACAGCACCCTCAGGTTGAAGAGGCAACCCGCTGCCAGAAAGCACGTACCAGGGAGGAGACTCAACAGGTTGTCGTCACCCTGCGGGGTCCTCTGATCCCTGTGATCGTCCTGGGGAACTGGGTAGAATACCACCTCCGCCCTTTAACCCCCAAGCCACTCCGCTGCTACAGGTGCCAGCGATACAGCCGCCACAGAGCCACTTGCAACTGGGCCACAGTCTGAGGGATGTGCAGCGGCCCGCACGAAACGGAGAGGTGCTTGGCCAAATTCAAGGCCAAGGAGGCTGTCTCCACCTGCTGCCCCAACTGCTTGGGAAAACACCATGCGTGGCACCTTAGCTGCCTTACCAGAGTAGCACTGGTCGATCAGGGGCGAGAACGCCAAGTTGCCTAGGTAAAGGAGCAACAGGCAAAGAGCAACAAACCAGCACCTCCAGGAACCTTCATTTGGGGACAGCAATGCCGTCCAATAGCAACTGCACCTCCAGTGCTAGACGAGGCAGCGTTTCTGCCACTCCAACCTGCTCTCACTCGTTACACGACAACCGCGGAGTTCCATCACCCTCCTCCCCCTCCAGTTCGGAAGACAGTCGAGGAGTTTACTCCACCCATGCCCCACAACACGGACTCTCATAGTCTTCACAAGGGAAGAACTACGAACGCTGGGCGCAGAAATTGCCAGAAGCCAGGCTCAGATGCTGGGCACGATTCTCGGCAGTTCTCTGGAAATGGCACCATTAGTGCAGGCCGTCGACGCCATTGTCGACCAAGTGGTGGAGGCAAAGCAGCACCCACGCCCTCCTACCCTAGTACCTCCTGCATCACCTCCCACACAGACAACTGTGGAAGAACCAATACCAACCGAGCTTCCTCTGCTTCGCCCCCAAATGTCAGTCAACATTCATCTAGGACTCACACCAGCCACAGCAGCGATCGAGGAAGAGCGGAGGGCCCTCGGACTCCCAACAGATCCTCCACAGTGCCAGACACCGCTGCCAGACTCCGAGTCCTACAGTGGAACTGCTTAGGGGCACGGAGCAAGCTCGCCCACCTCCAGGAGGTGGTTGCTCAGGAAAACATACATGTCTTCCTGCTCCAAGAGACACTCCTCCCCCACACCTCCACTTTTCGACTCGGAGGCTTCAAGGGCTTTTTCTCCCCCGAATCAGGGGTACTAACCGACACACGGGTGAAAGGCGCCTCAAAAGGAGGAATGGGAACTAGAGGTGCAACCTTTTCGGTCTGATTACAGTTCCCCACAACTTGACAGGTGTGACAAGACTTACAATACCAGGAAACATCCCTGAAGATACCTGGCCAGTAGAAGTGTTTCAAAATGCGTGCCACAGTCTTCCTCACTCCAAGGTGTCCTGCCAAACTGGAATCATGAGCCACTCTAATGATATCCTGCCTACAAACACGAGGGATGACAACTTGATGTACAACCTCCCATTCACAGTCGGCTGATGCTGTTGGGGGTCTCCACTTCCTCATAAGTACTCCTGACTTTACATAATAACAAGTAGAAGCACCGGCTGACTCTTCTTCACTGTAACCAGAGTTAGCTAGACCTTTCAACTCAGGGTCAGCAACCTGCAACTCAACCAACTCTTGACGAGACAAATTATCAACACTACGGGGTACTGCCTCATCTGGTGAGTGGTCCAAATTAGCAAGAAAAGTGTCAGCTAGGATAACATCATCATCATCATTATCCTCTAAATCACCAGTAACTTTAGTCTTAGCCCTAGTGACAGCACATGCAGGGAACACATCAGGGACATCACAATCCTGGGTCGCAGCCACTGGCTCACTAGACAACTGAGGAGCTGGACACACTTGACTTCCACCAATATCATTTCCAAGTAAGAAAGTTACACCTGACATTGGGAGTGTCTCAACCAACCCAACCATAACGGAACCATTAACAAAACCAGACTCTAAATTCACTCTGCACAGAGGGACAGAGAAATAATTATTCCCTACACCTTGTAAGATTACAGTTTCATCAGAGGAATTAACATTAGAGCCTAGAACACTGGTCAGCATAAGGGATTGGCAAGCACCTGTATCACGATATATTTGAACTGATTTCCTGTCATTACTGTCCAGAGGACTGACAAAACCATCAGACAGGAAATTAGCACATGAACTCTTGAGAGTGTCACCCACGTTACTTCTCAAAAGAGGAGCTCCATCATGAGAATTTAAGTTACCCCTCAAAGCAGGTTCAGTTAACTCAGTTAAAGAATTCTGGGAACTCTCAAGAGTGGACACTAGACCAATTGACTGAATATTTAAAGACTCCTTTTTGTTCACATCACGCTGTCTCCTGAAACATTTCTCCGTAGTATGACCAAGCTTACTACAATAAGTACATTTACTTTTCTGAAATCTAGAGGTGAAGCTGATATTTACTTCCTGAGAAACATCATCTTTATTCTCTTTCCTGTTACCTGTACTCTGAGTAGAGGCAACGTACTTACTCTCAGCCTTCCCTTTTTCTTTAGAATATCTCTTGTGAGTGAGAACATATTCATCAGCTAAAACTGCAGCATCAGACAAATTATCTATTCTTTTCTCATCAAGATATAGGCTTACATCTTTATAAATACACCTTTTGAAATCCTCCAGCAAAATCATCTGCTTAAATTTACCAAAATCAGAATCCACATTCTTAGAATTTAACCACTGCTCTAACAGATCTTCTTTGATTTTTGCATACTCAACATGGGATTGCTTATCTTGCTTGTAAGTTGTCCTAAATTTTACTCTATAGGCTTCAGGAACAAGCTCATAGGCCTTAAGAATCAAGCCCTTAACTACATCATAATTATCACATTGATCCTGAGGCATAGATGCATAAGTTACTTGAGCTTTACCGGTGAGAACAGTTTGAAGGAGTACTGGCCAATACTTTTTGGGCCAATTAAAACCTGTAGCTACCCTCTCAAACAACTGAAAATACTTTGTTAAATCAGATTCATTAAAAGGAGGGACAAGTTTAACATTTTTAGCCACATCAAAATCATCAGAGCTAGATGATCCAGTTCCACCTTTTTTCATGCGATACTCATGGTCTGCCTGAATCCTAGCAAGTTCAATTTGTGCCTGAGCCTGTACCTGTGCCTCTTGAATACGAGCATTTGCCTCATTAACACGAGCCTCCGCCTCCTTAGCCTTAGCCTCCTGCAGGGCTAGCTGTAACTTAGCTAATTCAATCTGCGTTTGCTCATTTGGAGGAGTTACATTAAACAAGCTTTCATTAATCATGTCAACAATTTGATCTTTAGAATGATGAGAGCGAACAGCAATTCCCAATTGTTGAGCAACGAGCTTAAGTTCATTCTTTGTTCTGTTTTCTATATCACACACTGTTTGCACATTTGACAAAAAATCTTTGGCTTCATCAAGTGTAGTAATAGTAGACATCATGAATAAGTAACAGTCACAAAATATCAAGCAATATCCTTATCATAATATTCTGAATATCGTGATAAGAGGTCGCCAAATTTATGTTACGGAACAGAGAAAGATAATGTACACTTTAAGTGAGAATACTAAAAATCACTACTGTCCCGTAAAGTTCCAGGTTCAAAACAAAAGAGTTAGATAAAATTACAAGTTAAAGTTTAATGCACAAACTAACAACAAAACATTCAGGACTCATAAGGATAATGTAATGGCAAATAAACAGGTTAAATATATGGTTAACTGCAATAGCCTCTATTAACACGAAATTAGCAAGAGTAAATTTATCTAAGTCAGCCCTGATAAAATGAGATACCAGATAATACTCAGTGAATGCCAGATAAATTATTACAGATACAAACTATTATCAAAAATGACTGACATAAAACCCAACATTAATCAAAAACCTCACTAGGCCTAAGAATTAACCTTATGCTACACAGTACAAGAAAAAATGCAATAACACTTATACTCAAATTACACACAGCTGCTAGATGTTTGGAGATTTCTTGAGCACTCACAATAATAATATCTGTTCAGGGGAGGACAGAGATGTGAACAAAATGAGGAGCAGATCTAAGTGGCAATGATGCAGAGACTGAGCTCATTATATAGGGGCCAGCAGAGCTTGATACAACTTGTAAGAAGGACGCGCAAATGAAGCCATGGGGACAAAGAGATGAAAATCCCGCACTCAACAACAGAAATGACGACTTACTCTACTATAACGGTAGAAGGGGGGGACTGAGGCAGAACACGATCGTGATCAAACATGCAGCATACTGTGCGCTAAAATTACACAAAGGATGATGAAATCATAGGCTATGTAACACACCTTAGACGATTCCGGTGCTGTTCCTCCATCACTTCCCCCCTCTGACTTCCTCATGGCTGACATTAAAATTTCTTCAGTTGATGTATTTTCTGCCATTACTGGCCTCAATACTAACAAGGCATATGGGCCTGATGGGGTCCCTCCTGTTCTTCTCAAAAACTGTGCTTCTGTGCTTACACCCTGCCTAGGCAAACTATTTCGCCTTTGTCTGTCAACTTGTACCTTTCCTTCTTGCTGGAAGTTTGCTCTCATTCAGCCAGTCCCAAAGAAGGGTGACCACTCCCAACCCTCCAACTATCGTCCAATTGCTTTAACGTCCTGTATTTCAAAAGTTTTCGAGTCAATTCTTAATAAAAAAATTTTAAGGCATCTTTCCTATCACAACCTTCTTTCCGATTGTCAGTATGGGTTCCGTCAGGGACGCTCCACTGGCGATCTTCTCACCTACCTTTCAGACTCCTGGTCATCCTCCTTTCGGGACTTTGGCAAAAGCTTTGCCATTGCACGTGACATCTCAAAGGCTTTCGATCGAGTCCGGCATAAATCTTTAATTTCCAAACTGCCCTCCTACGGTTTCTATCCTTCTATCTGTGCCTTCATCGCTAGCTTCCTTTCTGGTCGTTCTATAGCCGCTGTCGTAGACGGCCATCGTTCTTCTCCTAG
Source organism: Coenobita brevimanus (assembly GCF_032717465.1). NCBI lineage: Eukaryota > Metazoa > Arthropoda > Malacostraca > Decapoda > Coenobitidae > Coenobita > Coenobita brevimanus. Next base: position 3,846,310 of record NC_137070.1, on the reverse strand, counting down.
ATCTATCAACAGTGGTGTTCCTCAGGGCTCTGTCCTATCACCAACTCTCTTCCTTTTATTCATCAATGATCTTCTAAGCTGTACATCTAACCCTATCCACTCATACGCTGATGACTCCACCCTTCACCTTTCCATTCGGTTCCCGCAACGCCCATCTCAACAGTTACTTCAAGAAACAAGGGATGAGGCTATGGCACACCTAATGTCTGACTTGGCTAATATCTCTGACTGGGGTAAAAATAATATGGTTGTCTTTCATGCATCTAAGACTCAGTTCTTACACCTATCAACCCGACAAAATCTTCCACAGGTATACCCACTAATGTTTAATAATATTCAGATTAATCCTGCATCATCCTTGAACATGCTTGGGGTTTCATTTACTCGGGACTTATCTTGGAAAGATCATATTACATCTCTTGTAAAATCTGCTTCCAAGAGATTGGGTGTGCTAAGCCGACTCCGCTCTTTCTTTACCCCTGCACAATTGTTGACTCTATACAGGGGTTTTATCCGCCCCTGTGTGGAGTACAACTCTCATGTGTGGGGAGGCTCCCCACATACAGCTCTTCTCAATAGGGTGGAGTCAAAGGCTTTTCGTCTCATTAACTCTCCTCCTCTTACTGACTCCCTTCAACCTCTGTCTCTTCGCCGCACTGTTGCATCTTTATCTCTTTTCTATCGCTACTTAATGGTCACTGCTCCTCTGAACTGTCTGCTTGCATTCCTCCACCTCTACGACGGGCGCGTAGCACCCGTCTGGCAGCAAACTCTCATCCCTTTTCTGTCCAACTCTCTAATGCAAGAGTTAACCGTTACTCCCAGTCATTCATTCATGCAACAGGTCAGCTCTGGAACTGTCTCCCTCTGTCTGTATTTCCTCCTGCCTATGATCTCCAGTCTTTCAAACGTAGTGTGTCCAGGCATCTCAAAATGATCGGATCTTGAATTTGGCTCTCTGTTGTATTTTGTTTTTCTCTTGGAGGGAACTGTAAGCGGGCTCATGGCCTTTGGTTCCTTCTTCCTCGCATAAAAAAAAAAAACACAAAAACACACAAACTCAGAAAAACACACACACACACACACACCTAAGAAATCTAACAAATACAAGAGAATAACACACAAACACAACACAAACACACACACACACACACACACACACACACACACACACACACACACACACACACACACACCTAAGAAATCGAATAAATACAAGAGAAAAACACACAAACACAACACAAACACACACACACAAATATACAACCTAATATATATGTCATATCCTGACACTCTTAAATGATAAACAGTACCTTACATGTGGCAGATATCTTACAACATTCATAATGTGCACAGAGCAGAACACACCAACAAAAGTCTCTAAATGCAGCTGTTAACTAACGACAATCAAAGCCTGCCTATATACATAAACTTAGAGAGGCAAGAATTGAAACTCTGTGAAGAGAGAGGTGAAAAAAAATGAACCAAAAATAACAGAACAGACCCTGACGAGGCTCTCCTTCCTCAGACGCCGTCTGGTTCGGAGCTCTGACCACTCTCTCTCTCAGACTGGACTCTGTCTCGTTTACTGTGGTGGAATTTTGCCAGCTTTTCCTGGTTTTTCTTTCTCTTTTGGGACAGTCTCTGTTAGAGAGACTGAGTTTCTGTTTACTATACTCGAGGCTCAACTCTGTCCCTGACAGACAGCCACTGCCTGACTATGAGAGTGTTTGTCTAGTGTGTTTCCGTGTGTTTGTCTGTGTTTGTGTGTGCTTTTTTTTTTTTTTTCACCGCTAGCCGTTAGTGTCCCCTGACGTGGTAAGACCTCGAACCCTGAAGGGGTGCCGTTAGGGCACTTCCATGAAGGGGGGCCTTTTGGGCCTGATTATAGGAAGCGTCAGGGGCGGCTCTTTCTGCTATGGTTAGGACAAGTCCCACAGGGGGCAGTAGCGTGTTCCCTACGTCGCCCTTTAGAGGGCGGGGAGAATAGGTACCCGTTACAGTAGGGCCTTTTTTTTGGCGTGCTTTCTAGTTTATTTTTTTGTGTGTTTGCTTTGTTTTTTTTGTCCGTCTCTGGTATATGTGTGTGTGTCTGTGTGAGTAACGTTTGTGTGTGTTTGTGTGTCTGTCCCTCAGGGACATGATTAGGAGGACACAAATCCCCCATCCCACGGGCCAAGTCCGTCAAACCTTTTCCAAGCAGAGGACGTCTTGCCCTGCTGCCGTGCCAGGCGCGAAGCGGGAGCGGCGTCCTTCAGACGCCAGCTCCCACTCGTCGACGTCTGGCGACGCCTCTGCTTCACCTAACTCTCCTAGGCTTCAGGGTACTGCTCCCCATGCGCGGCCTGTTGCCTCAGGCCCCCCTTCCTCTTCGGCACGTGCACGTGCAACCAAGGTCGCACGTGTGCGTGAGGGAATGGAGGACGATGCTTCGGCTCCTCCTCCTGTCCCCAGAACCAAAGGAAAGACCGCTGGTGCCACCCATCCAGCCGCCACTCCCTCTGTGCCCCCGCGCCTTCAGGCGCCACCACCTCCTGCCTTGGCTGCACAGAAAGTCCGTGCTGCAACAGCACCTGCCACTGCCGGCTCTCCTGCTGAAGCTGCCCATTCTGCTACAGCTGTCGACTCTCCTGATGCCGATGGATTTATCCCTGTGGTGTGCAAACCATGGCGAGCGCTGCAGGGAAACGCCCCTCCTCCAGCATCCAGGACTTCGGTGCCACGGAGGCATCCCTCCGTGTCAGTAGCCGTGCGCCCTCTGCCTCGCTCTTCTTTCCCAGCGTTCCACGTGCCTGTACAAGAGGGGCACGCGACCAGTTACGACGCTGTAGCCGCACTGGAGCGTCACCTGCCGGGGCTGCAATGCTCCAATCTAATCGGGAAAGATGGGAGCTCAGTCTTGGTGCCGAAAGACGAGGAAGCTTACGACCTATTGAGGGCGGCAGTACAGGACGAGGCCTCCCCTGTCAAACTAATAGAGCTGACACCTGGGCAGCAGAACAGAAAGGCAGTCGTCATGGGCTACCCCTTGCGGATGCCCGTGGAGATACTGTTACAGCACCCTCAGGTCGAAGAGGCAACCCGCTGCCAGAAAGCGCGTACCAGGGAGGAGACTCAACAGGTTGTCGTCACCCTGCGGGGTCCTCTGATCCCTGTGATCGTCCTGGGGAACTGGGTAGAATACCACCTCCGCCCTTTAACCCCTGAGCCACTCCGCTGCTACAGGTGCCAGCGATACAGCCACCACAGAGCCACTTGCAACCGGGCCACAGTCTGCGGGATGTGCAGCGGCCCGCACGAAACGGAGAGGTGCTTGGCCAAATTCAAGGCCAAGGAGGCTGTCTCCACCCGTTGCCCCAACTGCTTGGGAAAACACCATGCGTGGCACCCCAGCTGCCCTACCAGAGTAGCACTGGTCGATCGGGGGCGACAACGCCAAGTTGCCTAGGTAAAGGAGCAACAGGCAAGCAGCAACAAACCAGCACCTCCAGGAACCTTCATTTGGGGACAGCAACGCCGTCCAATAGCAACTGCACCTCCAGTGCTAGACGAGGCAGCGTTTCCGCCACTCCAACCTGCTCTCACTCGTCACACGACGACCGCGGAGTTCCATCACCCTCCTTCCCCTCCAGTTCGGAAGACAGTCGAGGAGTTTACTCCACCCATGCCCCACAACACGGACTCTCATAGTCTTCACAAGGGAAGAACTGCGAACGCTGGGCACAGAAATTGCCAGAAGCCTGGCTCAGATGCTGGGCACGATTCTCGGCAGGCCTCTGGAAACGGCACCATTAGTGCAGGCCGTCGATGCCATTGTCGACCAAGGGGTGGAGGCAAAGCAGCACCCACGCCCTCCTACCCTAGTACCTCCTGCATCACCTCCCACACAGACAACTGTGGAAGAGCCAATACCAACCGAGCTTCCTCTGCCTCGCCCCCAAATGTCAGTCAACATTCATCTGGGACTCACACCAGCTACAGCAGCGATCGAGGAAGAGCGGAGGGCCCTCGGACTCCCAACAGATCCTCCCCAGTGCCAGACACCGCTGCCAGACTCCGAGTCCTACAGTGGAACTGCTTAGGGGCACGGAGCAAGCTCGCCCACCTCCAGGAGGTGGTTGCTCAGGAAAACATACATGTCTTCCTGCTCCAAGAGACACTCCTCCCCCACAGCTCCACTTTTCAACTCGGAGGCTTCAAGGGCTTTTTCTCCCCCGAATCAGGGGTACTACACGAGGATGTGCTATCCTCGTTCGGGATTACATCCCCTGCCACGAGTACGACCCTCCAATACACTGCGGCGAGGGCGTAGAGGTGCAAGGTGTTGTTTTGCATCTTGCCTCGACCTCCCTAACATTTTTCAATGACTAAAAAACCAGCAGGGACCCTTGATCTAGCGGAGATTATGGCTCATGCTGCAGCGGAGTCCACATTTATTGCGGGAGATTTTAACGCTCACCACCCTGTTCTCTCCTCACCAATTTCAACAAACGAAGACGGTCGCCACCTCGCCATGGCCTTAGAAGAATTCCCTGGAGTAGCCCTCTTAAACGATCTGTCTGAGCCCACCCATGTAAGCAGTGGTAGACTTAACTCTCCTTCGTTTCTTCTCCTCTTGCCAGTGTGTCCAGGTGGTCCCTACACCCATACCTCACTAGCGATCATTTCGCTCTGGTGACGGATCTCCCGGCGGCCCCACTCCCACCTCCTCCGCCGCCTCCACCTCGCTGGGACCTCCGACGGGCAAACTGGCCAACATTTGCTGAGGCTGTTCAGGTGGCCCTAGTCTCTGTCGCTCCTCCTTCCACCCTTGAGGACTATGCAGAACATGTTGCCCACACACTTCATCGTGCCACCACTGCCAGTGTTCCCCTTACGAAGAGCCCCACGGCCCTCTTTCAAGACCATTGGTATTACGATGAGAGGGTCCGTGAACTAAACCATCGGCTCAACTCGGCACGAAAGACATTTCGATGACGACCCTCTTCACCTACAAGGAAATACGTGGCTGCAGTGGCGCGACATGTTTCCCATGAAAAACGCCGTACAAGGGAGGAGGCTTGGATAAAATGTTGCCGGTCCCTAGACTGCCACTCCACTCTTAAAGAGATGTGGGCCCGTATTAAATATGTGTCCAGTCACCGGCTTCCCAAACCACCATCCCACCCTGATCCAGCGGGCGAGGCCGAACGTCTTGCAGTCCTCTTTGCTGCACGCACAGCTTCTAGTGTGCTACCACAAGATGTCAGGGACTTGCAGGCACGCCTTGCAGACCCTCGTGTGGAAGCAATTGAGGCAGCTTGCTCCCGCTTGGATGTCGCTGACCACCTTTTTACCAATCATGAACTCGACAGGGCACTTAAAAACAGGCGGGATACAGCTGCAGGAAGTGATGGTGTAGTGTACTCCTTCCTAGCCCATGCTGGCCCTAGTGGGAAGGCCACTATCCTTGATTTGTTCAACTGTTCATGGGTGGAAGGTCGCCTCCTGACATCATGGAAAACAGCCATTATTCACCCCATACCCAAACCTCGTGACCCAACCAACATGAGGCCGATTTCCCTTCTCAGCTGCATAGCTAAGACTGCGGAAAGGCTAGTGCTTTCGCGGCTTGCTTGGAGATTAGGCCCTCTCCATCCACATTTTTTTTGCCTTTCTCCCGGGCAGAAGCATGATACACTGTCTCGCTTCCCTTTTGGGTACACTGAGACGCGGTCATGGTATGGCTGTTTTCCTCGATCTCGAGAAGGCTTTTGAGATAGCAAACCCTTTTCTTGTCCTGGCAGCTCTTGCAGCTAAAGGGGTGGGAAGAAGGCTTCCCTCTTGGGTCAAGGATTTCTTTCATGACCGATCAGCTCGAGTCCGCTTCCAGGGTCACATTTCTGCCTCTTACCCGCATGAAAACGGCACTCCACAGGGCAGTGTGCTGAGCCCTCTTCTTTTTAATGTACTCATTGAGGGCCTCCTTAATACCAACTATGGCCGTGGTGTTACCCTACTCTGTTATGCGGATGATCTTGCTCTTGTTTTTTCACAAAGGAACTGTTTTGTACAGGCACCAGTCACCCTTGCCCGCTTATATGACAAGTGCTGTGACCTTGGCCTCAAGGTCAACTTTGAAAAATCAAAATGCCTGCCTTTTGGTCTACGTCCACCTGATCGTCCTCTTATTTTGGGGGGTCATCATCTGGAAGTGGTTCACCATCACCAATACCTAGGTGTTTGGCTTGACAGCCGGTTAACATTCAGTTGCCATGTCCGCTATTTACGAGAACGTGCTGCAACCCGTACCTGTGCCCTCAGAGCCCTCTGTATCGCTCTCTAGGGGCCTCATTTTGGGTCCTCAGAACATTTTATGTGCATGCCATTCGTTCGATAGTGGACTACAGTGCACCGTGCTTAATAAACATCTCTGAAAAGCTCATCAGGTCTCTGGAAGTTATCCAGAACACTGCACTGCGTGTCATGCTCGGTGCACCCCCATGGACTCTTGTCAACCTCAGGGCTGAGAGTGCCTTCCCGTCTCTTAAGTATCGGATATGGGTACGAACAACGGCTGTCACTGCTCAACTCTGCCGACATCAATCACATCTTCCTGTGTCTGCATTACTTCAGTGTACTCTAAGTTGACCCCCACATCCACACCCGGAAGGGGACTGGATTCTTGCAACTGCTGACATCATCCGACGATTGGATGTAACTGACGCAATTATAGGAGACCCTGATTTGCCCTGTCCTGGATACTCACCTGCACCACCTTGGCGAACTTCAACTTTTACGTATGTTCTTCCTTCGTCAGGGACTCCAAGGTCTTCATTTCCTGCTGTACTACGCCAGGATGGACTCCGACGTTTGGCAGACCTTCAAGCACCAAACTCTGCTATTTATTACACCGACGGGTCGGTTGATGCTCAGGGGAATGCAGGAGCTACAATGGTTTGTGGTACTCATGTCGAGACTTGGCGGGTATCCTCTGGGGTCTCTGCATACCAAACTGAGTTGGTTGCCATACTGGGTGCACTTAGACATGCTGATCGACACCTCTCTCGACGTGTCGTGATCCATACAGACTCCCTCTCTTCCCTCCACGGCCTCATGGTGCATCGATTCCCTGATAATATCCATCTCATGATAAGTATCATGACGGTGGCCGAGTCAATCACTAGGAGAAGTGGTGAAATTTTTCTTCATTGGCTACCTGGACATGTTGGCATTGCAGGGAATGAAAATGCTGACGTTGCTGCTCGGCAGGCCTGCTCTCTTCCTCAGGTAACATTTCCTTTACGATCCAGTATCTCTGCTGTCATGCGCAGGGTGACCACCACCATAGGCCACATGTCACGTGAAGAACACGAGACACAAGTTTGGGAGGGAGCACGCTCGGCAAAATGGTACGCCACAGCAACGTCCTATGCATCCCTATCGGTTGCACCTGGTACTCCCAATCACACTATAGTACTCATTCGTAGATTACGATTAGGATTTCCCTGTTAGAGTCAGATAACAGGTAGTAACCCTGAACCATGTCCTCACTGCCTTGAACAAAGCGATCAGCCTTTGATTCATTATGTCCTGGACTGTCCTGCAACAGCCCATCTTCGTTCCAGCCTCAATGACCACCCTCTCGGTGGCTTAGACAGATCCCAAATGGCAGCAGGTATCATTGGAAGAACTCCAACTGCCGTGCTTTTGAGCGTGGTTACTGCCTACCCTCCTCCTCGATAGAGAATAGCCTGCTAGAAGTAAGAATAACTACTCTGACGGGCTTTCCGTGCCCGTGTTCTCCTTTTTAGGAGAACGAATCTAATCTAACTAACTATCTGACGGGTCAAAACAACGGCCAGACACAAGCAAAGACAGGAAGGAGCATCGAAAAGCCCCCCGTCGTCCTCGTCCTCGTCGTCGTCGTCGTCGTCGTCCTCCTCCTCCTCCTCCTCCTCCTCGTTACTGTTTTTCAATCCATGCTATTTAGAACAAACAAGCTGCGGGATTACTATCTTAGTCATCATCCTAAAGCAGTTAACCCTTCTACTCTCGGGGGATAGGTTGTGACTTAATGATGTTCATAATACCAGGACGTCTAGCTGCAAGATTACATGTGTACCACAAGTTGAAGTCGTCCCTCTGAGGCACCTCTAGAGAATGTAAACTAACTATTGACCTAAATTTTGCCTGAATAATACTCGGTCTTCCGTAGATTCAATTGGGAGACTTCGTTTACTCTAGAAATTAGATTAGCTTTCACTAATTCTTTGCCACTCGAAGATCTTTTAATACCCTGAACAAAATCGGATGGTGGCTGAGTAAATATGAAAAATAGCCAAGACATTGTGGTGTATCGGGAAAAACAAGAAATATTTTATATGTCAAACTATAATGGAGTGTGAACTGTCTGATTCACTTAGCAGGTTTTGCTGAAAAGTACAACGTATGTATCGGCTAAAGAATTACGTGAACCTTTTTCACTTATCGGATCAAGGGCATTGGGTATTGTTCATGACTGTTTTTGTTTGTATTGTTCGGTTGTTTTTGTAAGACAGAGATTTAAGCAATTGACGGATTAATTGAGAATTTCATTCTCCCTGAAACTGTGCTGTTTAGGATGCAGACTGTACTCTACCTGAAACTGAGAGTGAAGCTAGGAAGAAGACAAAATGAGTACTACGAGTGGTGAGGGAAAGATGTGTTAGAAGACAAGTAAGCAGACCGGCAGATATGAAATGATCATAAAATCACACTTGATAATACTATCACACTGACTCATGAATAAGGTAGACCTGCCGTATATTCTGAATGGAAGATGGGTAATAGCGTTGAGATGATGAGTTGTGATGCCTTTGGGTGCGTGGGATTGCTGAGACTTTCGGGAAGGAGAGTCAAACATATATCCAAAATCAAGCACTTACTAGTTAGGAAATGAACACAAGCACAAAAACACATATAGTAACTAAAAATCAAACACAAACGCAAACGCAAACACAAACACAGACGAAAACACAGACATGCACAAACACACACACACACACACACACACACACACACACACACACACACACACACACACACACACACACACACACACACACACACAGAACCACTGACACTTATTTAATAAACGTTAACTCACGTGTGACATGTATCCCCATAGCAGAGCACACCAACAAACCGGTCTAAATCCATTCGTCAAGTAACGACAATACGAGCCCGCCTTATATAGGAGAACTCAGGTCAGACAGAAGTTTAACTCAGGGACGAAAATAACGCAACTAAATGAAGCACGAATGACACAACGGACTCACTCAAGGTCAAAACCTCGAGTACATACGGGAAGGTTGCTAGAAAAGGCGTCGTAGTCGTCGTCGTCGTCGTCGTCGTAGTGGTTAATGTTTTGACTTCCAGACTATTCTGAAATGTGAAGCAGCAGGATTACATGTTCAGTTTCCCTTTTAAACCAGTTCACACTTCTCTCGGGGGATTGGATGTCGCTGAAGGACCTTCCTATGACCAAACCATTCAGCCGTCCGGTTACATCGGTACCATCACATGGAGGCGTCCCTCTGAGGCACCTCTGGAGAGTGTAAACTAACTACTGAACTAAAATATACATAAATAAAATGCTAGCGTCTGTAGATTCCATTGAGCTGAGGAGAAACTTATTTTACTGAACAATTTAGATTAGCCTTCATTATTTCTTTACCACCTGAAGATCCTTCGTAGCCCGAATAAAATCGAAAGGTAGCTGAGTAACTATGAATTATAGCTATGATATGAGAGATAGGGATAAAAGCTAGAAATCGTTACTGTGTCAAAATGTCAAGGAAGTGTGAACTGTCAGATTCATTTACCTTTATTGAAAAGTGCAACGAAGATATCGACGAAATATTGAAGTATTGAACCAAGTGCATTGTGGATACTTCATGTCTGTTTTCTTTGTTGCTATTATTCGACTGTTTTTGTAATTCTCATCAGCTAGTCAGATCAGGTGCGGGTAAGGGGATGGGTCTATTATGCTGTGGCAGGGGTAAACCAGCCCTGCTGTCGGGCCCTCCTGCGGATGTCACTGATTGCACTGCGCAGTTGACTTTTGTGCGGTGTGGTGCTGTGAGGATCTATCTCTTCTCCCTTTTGGGGCTAAGATGCGAATGAATGTGTTTGAATGGATGAGTAAATGGGGAGTGTGTCGTCCTGTCTCGGCTACCTCCCTTTCCTTAGAGGAAGCAGCCTAAGTATATAGATAGATAGATAGATAGAGTTTTAAGCAACTGATAGATTACCTGAAAATTTCATTCACCCTTCAAAATGTGCTGTTTAGGATAAAGACTGCACTGTAGCTGAAAATGAGAGTGAAGCTAGCAAGAAGACAAAATGAACACTAGGAATGGTAAGGGAAAGACGGGTTAGAAGACATGTGAGCAGACCGGCAGGTAGGCAAGGATCATAAAAGCACACGTCCTAACACTGAGTCCTGAATGAGATAGACATGACGTGTATTTAGTATGGACGATGGGTATTAGCGTCGAAGTGGTGATATGGGATGCCATACGGTAAGTGAGAGTGTTGAGACTAACGGAAAAACAGTCAGATTCATATCTAGAATCAGACATTTACTCGTAAGCACCAGTCGAGCAGGGCAGTACTCCCGAGGTGGATGGAAAGCTGATGACAGGGAGTGCTGGAGCTCCCGTTTCATCAGCCCTCAGGACTAGTTCCTGACCATCCCCCTTTGCTGAACTTTTTCAGTGTCTCAGTTACACAGAGAGTAGGCCAGCATGCTCTCCAGTACAAATTTCTCTATCTATCTTCACCAAACTACATGCACAGTACACACTACACTTCCTATTCAAAATTCACCAAAATGGCGTCAATTCACCCAGCCTCGGAGTCCCCAGGGGGGGGGGAACAAAAATGCCCCCGCCATCTGCCCCTCTCCCGGTGACGACTCGAGGTGCCTGGAACCACTGTCTGACTCTCTTCTTCTTCATTTCTGCAACATTCGCGGCCTTTCATCTAACTTTCGCTCTGTTGAACACCACCTCTCCTCCTCTAAACCTCACCTTCTTTTTCTAACGGAGACTCAGCTGTCTGAGGCAACTGACAGCAAACCCTTTTCTGTATCCTCCTACTTTCTCTATACTCATTTCAAAGCCAAAGGTGGCTGTTGTGTATACATACGCAACGACTTATCTTGCTCTCGTGTTCCTGAACTTGATTCTTCTGAATTCTCCACTCTCTGGCTTCGGCTTTCCTGTCATTCTCTGACTAAATATATCTGTGCTGTTTACTTATCCCCTAATTCTACTGACTATCAAAAATTCTTCGACTATCTTACTTCTACGATGGAACACATTCTGTCCATTTCTCCTTTCTCTGAAATCTCCATTCTTGGAGATTTCAATGTTCACCACCACCTTTGGCTCTCCTCTCCTTTCACGGATCCACCTGGTGAACAAGCCTACATCTTTTCTATCCTTAATGACCTAGAGCAGCTTGTACAGCACCCTACCCGTATCTTTGACCGCCTTGGAGAGAGCTCTAACATACTTGACCTCTTCCTCACAACTAATCCTTCTGCTTACTGTTAATCTTTTCTCTCCGTTGGGCTTCTCCGATACAACCTTATTACCTTAACCTGTCCTATCGCTCCAGTACGGCCTGCGGACCCTCCAGGGAAACGTCGTCTCTGGCATTTTGGAGCTGCGGACTGGGAGGCCCTCAGGCAGTACTTCTTTGATTTTCCCTGGAATGATTATTGCTTCCATGGCCGTGAGCCATCTGAGTGTGCCTTGCGCATTACGGAGGTTATTCTCTCGGGCATGGAAGCATACATTCCTTTCTCGTATCCTTTGACTAACGCAAGAAAGCCTTGGTTTAATCACGCTTGTTCTAATGCTGTCCGCAACAAGGAGAAGGCCTACAAAAGGTACCGGAGCCAACCCACCCCTGAATCACATAATCTTTACGTTTCTGCCCGGAATCGTGCTAAGTCTGTTCTTCGCTTTATTAAAAATAATTTCATCCATACTAAATGCTCTCAACTCTCCAACTCGAATTCTTCCCGCTCCTTCTGGCACCTTGCCAAAAATCTTTCTAACAACTTTACCTCATCATCCTTCCCTCCTCTTTTCTACTCTGATGGTTCTGTAGCTATTTCTTCTACTGATAAAGCAGATCTCTTCGCACAGACTTTCTCCTCCAATTCCACCTGTTACGGAACAGAGAAAGATAATGTACACTTTAAGTGAGAATACTAAAAAATCACTACTGTCCCGGAAAATTCCAGGTTCAAAACAAAAGAGTTAGATAAAATTACAAGTTAAAGTTTAATGCACAAACTAACAACAAAACATTCAGGACTCATAAGGATAATGTAATGGCAAATAAACAGGTTAAATATATGGTTAACTGCAATAGCCTCTATTAACACGAAATTAGCAAGAGTAAATTTATCTAAGTCAGCCCTGATAAAATGAGATACCAGATAATACTCAGTGAATGCCAGATAAATTATTACAGATACAAACTATTATCAAAAATGACTGACATAAAACCCAACATTAATCAAAAACCTCACTAGGCCTAAGAATTAACCTTATGCTACACAGTACAAGAAAAAATGCAATAACACTTATACTCAAATTACACACAGCTGCTAGATGTTTGGAGATTTCTTGAGCACTCACAATAATAATATCTGTAGAGGGGAGGACAGAGATGTGAACAAAATGAGGAGCAGATCTAAGTGGCAATGATGCAGAGACTGAGCTCATTATATAGGGGCCAGCAGAGCTTGATACAACTTGTAAGAAGGACGCGCAAATGAAGCCATGGGGACAAAGAGATGAAAATCCCGCACTCAACAACAGAAATGACGACTTACTCTACTATAACGGTAGAAGGGGGGGACTGAGGCAGAACACGATCGTGATCAAACATGCAGCATACTGTGCGCTAAAATTACACAAAGGATGATGAAATCATAGGCTATGTAACACCTCCCCACAAAGAAAAAAGAAATTTACAAAGGAAATTTCTTATTACTCTAAAACAATCTGTACATGGCATTACAGAACATGCAAATGTCCTTCCCAGTGCTACAAAACATGAGACCTCCCCAGCACGTTCAGTCATAGGTACTTGCCAGTATCCCTTTAACAAATCAAACTTACTTATGTACCTAGCCTTGCCGATCTTGTCTATGCAATCTTCCACACGAGGGAGAGGGTAAGTGTCTGTTTTAGTTATCTGATTAACACGTCTGTAGTCGATGCAAAGCCGCTGTGACCCACCTGGCTTAGGGACTAGAGTGACAGGAGAACTCCACTCACTCTGACAGGGCTCAATCATCTTGTGGTCCAATAGGTAGCCAAGCTCCTGCTGGATGAGAGGAACTTTCACTGGGTTCACACGGTAAGGAGGCAATTTAATTGGCTTTGCGTCTCCAACATCGACATCATGCATCAACACAGTGGTTCTTCCTGGAGTAGCACGGAACACTTGCGGGTACTCCTGTAGTAATGCCGAAAACTCTTGCCTTTCCTTGGGAGGTAGATGAGAAAGCTTAGTCTGGAGATCATTCATGATATCAGGATTCTTCCCCAAACTATCACTCAGGCTCATACTGCATGGGAGAGCTTCACTTGCAGACTCGGGTGGAACAGCTACAGTGCAGACTGGATTATTTTCGTCCCGCCTGTGATATAACTTTAGCATGTTGATGTGACATAGTTGCTTGCTCTTTCTACGATCTGGTGTGGCGATGACATAGTTGACATCACTGAGTTTCTTCTCCACGAAATAAGGGCCACTAAACTTGGCTTGAAGATGTTGCCCATGAACTGGTAGCAGAATCAAAACCTGATCTCCTGGCTGAAGGTGGCGTAACCTGGACTTCTTATCATACCAAGTCTTCATCTTCTCCTGAGCAGCTCCTAAATTCTCTCTCGCCAGCTGTAAAGCAGTAGACAGCCGTTCTTTGAACTTCATCACATACTCCAGCAGGTTGACGTCATCTTCCTCCGACAGCCAGCATTCCTTGAGTAACTTAAGGGGTCCTCTTACTTCATGGCCAAACAGTAGTTCAAAAGGTGAGAAGCCCAGTGATTCATTTGGAGATTCTCTTGCAGCAAATACAACGAATGGAAGACCTTTATCCCAGTCTTTCTGATGTTCCAAACAGTATTTCTTGAGCATCGATTTGAGTGTTTGATGATATCTCTCCAACGCTTCTTGGATCTGAGGATGGTAAGCTGAAGACGTGATCTGGGTGATGCCCAACTCTTTCAGAAACTGCTTGAAAACGTTTGACATGAAATTACTTCCTCGGTCTGACTGTACCTCCTTGGGCAGACCAAACTTTGTGAAGAACACTAGCATTTCCTTAATCACGTTCTTTGCTGAGATATTTCTAAGTGGAATGGCTTCAGGATAACGAGTAGCCATATCAATCAGGGTCAACACATAAGAAAATCCTGAAGAAGTCTTAGGAAGAGGGCCCACAATATCCACCAACACACAGGTGAAAGGCGCCTCAAAAGGAGGAATGGGAACTAAAGGTGCAACCTTTTCGGTCTGATTACACTTCCCCACAACTTGACAGGTGTGACAAGACTTACAATACCAGGAAACATCCCTGAAGATACCTGGCCAGTAGAAGTGTTTCAAAATGCGTGCCACAGTCTTCCTCACTCCAAGGTGTCCTGCCAAACTGGAATCATGAGCCACTCTAATGATATCCTGCCTACAAACACGAGGGATGACAACTTGATGTACAACCTCCCATTCACAGTCGGCTGATGCTGTTGGGGGTCTCCACTTCCTCATAAGTACTCCTGACTTTACATAATAACAAGTAGAAGCACCGGCTGACTCTTTTTCACTGTAAGCAGAGTTAGCTAGACCTTTCAACTCAGGGTCAGCAACCTGCAACTCAACCAACTCTTGACGAGACAAATTATCAACACTACGGGGTACTGCCTCATCTCGTGAGTGGTCCAAATTAGCAAGAAAAGTGTCAGCTAGGATAACATCATCATCATCATTATCCTCTAAATCACCAGTAACTTTAGACTTAGCCCTAGTGACAGCACATGCAGGGAACACATCAGGGACATCACAATCCTGGGTCGCAGCCACTGGCTCACTAGACAACTGAGGAGCTGGACACACTTGACTTCCACCAATATCATTTCCAAGTAAGAAAGTTACACCTGACATTGGGAGTGTCTCAACCAACCCAACCATAACGGAACCATTAACAAAACCAGACTCTAAATTCACTCTGCACAGAGGGACAGAGAAATAATTATTCCCTACACCTTGTAAGATTACAGTTTCATCAGAGGAATTAACATTAGAGCCTAGAACACTGGTCAGCATAAGGGATTGGCAAGCACCTGTATCACGATATATTTGAACTGATTTCCTGTCATTACTGTCCAGAGGACTGACAAAACCATCAGACAGGAAATTAGCACATGAACTCTTGAGAGTGTCACCCACGTTACTGCTCAAAAGAGGAGCTCCATCATGAGAATTTAAGTTACCCCTCAAAGCAGGTTCAGTTAACTCAGTTAAAGAATTCTGGGAACTCTCAAGAGTGGACACTAGACCAATTGACTGAATATTTAAAGACTCCTTTTTGTTCACATCACGCTGTCTCCTGAAACATTTCTCCGTAGTATAACCAAGCTTACTACAATAAGTACATTTACTTTTCTGAAATCTAGAGGTGAAGCTGGTATTTACTTCCTGAGAAACATCATCTTTATTCTCTTTCCTGTTACCTGTACTCTGAGTAGAGGCAACGTACTTACTCTCAGCCTTCCCTTTTTCTTTAGAATATCTCTTGTGAGTGAGAACATATTCATCAGCTAAAACTGCAGCATCAGACAAATTATCTATTCTTTTCTCATCAAGATATAGGCTTACATCTTTATAAATACACCTTTTGAAATCCTCCAGCAAAATCATCTGCTTAAATTTACCAAAATCAGAATCCACATTCTTAGAATTTAACCACTGCTCTAACAGATCTTCTTTGATTTTTGCATACTCAACATGGGATTGCTTATCTTGCTTGTAAGTTGTCCTAAATTTTACTCTATAGGCTTCAGGAACAAGCTCATAGGCCTTAAGAATCAAGCTCTTAACTACATCATAATTATCACATTGATCCTGAGGCATAGATGCATAAGTTACTTGAGCTTTACCGGTGAGAACAGTTTGAAGGAGTACTGGCCAATACTTTTTGGGCCAATTAAAACCTGTAGCTACCCTCTCAAACAACTGAAAATACTTTGTTAAATCAGATTCATTAAAAGGAGGGACAAGTTTAACATTTTTAGCCACATCAAAATCATCAGAGCTAGATGATCCAGTTCCATCTTTTTTCATGCGATACTCATGGTCTGCCTGAATCCTAGCAAGTTCAATTTGTGCCTGAGCCTGTTCCTGTGCCTCTTGAATACGAGCATTTGCCTCATTAACACGAGCCTCCGCCTCCTTAGCCTTAGCCTCCTGCAGGGCTAGCTGTAACTTAGCTAATTCAATCTGCGTTTGCTCATTTGGAGGAGTTACATTAAACAAGCTTTCATTAATCATGTCAACAATTTGATCTTTAGAATGATGAGAGCGAACAGCAATTCCCAATTGTTGAGCAACAAGCTTAAGTTCATTCTTTGTTCTGTTTTCTATATCACACACTGTTTGCACATTTGACAAAAAATCTTTGGCTTCATCAAGTGTAGTAATAGTAGACATCATGAATAAGTAACAGTCACAAAATATCAAGCAATATCCTTATCATAATATCCTGAATATCCTGATAAGAGGTCGCCAAATTTATGTTACGGAACAGAGAAAGATAATGTACACTTTAAGTGAGAATACTAAAAAATCACTACTGTCCCGTAAAGTTCCAGGTTCAAAACAAAAGAGTTAGATACAATTACAAGTTAAAGTTTAATGCACAAACTAACAACAAAACATTGAGGACTCATAAGGATAATGTAATGGCAAATAAACAGGTTAAATATATGGTTAACTGCAATAGCCTCTATTAACACGAAATTAGCAAGAGTAAATTTATCTAAGTCAGCCCTGATAAAATGAGATACCAGATAATACTCAGTGAATGCCAGATAAATTATTACAGATACAAACTATTATCAAAAATGACTGACATAAAACCCAACATTAATCAAAAACCTCACTAGGCCTAAGAATTAACCTTATGCTACACAGTACAAGAAAAAATGCAATAACACTTATACTCAAATTACACACAGCTGCTAGATGTTTGGAGATTTCTTGAGCACTCACAATAATAATATCTGTACAGGGGAGGACAGAGATGTGAACAAAATGAGGAGCAGATCTAAGTGGCAATGATGCAGAGACTGAGCTCATTATATAGGGGCCAGCAGAGCTTGATACAACTTGTAAGAAGGACGCGCAAATGAAGCCATGGAGACAAAGAGATGAAAATCCCGCACTCAACAACAGAAATGACGACTTACTCTACTATAACGGTAGAAGGGGGGGACTGAGGCAGAACACGATCGTGATCAAACATGCAGCATACTGTGCGCTAAAATTACACAAAGGATGATGAAATCATAGGCTATGTAACACACCTTAGACGATTCTGGTGCTGTTCCTCCATCACTTCCCCCCTCTGACTTCCTCATGGCTGACATTAAAATTTCTTCAGTTGATGTATTTTCTGCCATTACTGGCCTCAATACTAACAAGGCATATGGGCCTGATGGGGTCCCTCCTGTTGTTCTCAAAAACTGTGCTTCTGTGCTTACACCCTGCCTAGGCAAACTATTTGGCCTTTGTCTGTCAACTTGTACCTTTCCTTCTTGCTGGAAGTTTGCTCTCATTCAGCCAGTCCCAAAGAAGGGTGACCACTCCCAACCCTCCAACTATCGTCCAATTGCTTTAACGTCCTGTATTTCAAAAGTTTTCGAGTCAATTCTTAATAAAAAAAATTTTAAGGCATCTTTCCTATCACAACCTTCTTTCCGATTGTCAGTATGGGTTCCGTCAGGGACGCTCCACTGGCGATCTTCTCACCTACCATTCAGACTCCTGGTCATCCTCCTTTCGGGACTTTGGCGAAAGCTTTGCCATTGCACTTGACATCTCAAAGGCTTTCGATCGAGTCTGGGATAAATCTTTAATTTCCAAACTGCCCTCCTACGGTTTCTATCCTTCTATCTGTGCCTTCATCGCTAGCTTCCTTTCTGGTCGTTCTATAGCCGCTGTCGTAGACGGCCATCGTTCTTCTCCTAGATCTATCAACAGTGGTGTTCCTCAGGGCTCTGTCCTATCACCAACTCTCTTCCTTTTATTCATCAATGATCTTCTAAGCTGTACATCTAACCCTATCCACTCATACGCTGATGACTCCACCCTTCACCTTTCCATTCGGTTCCCGCAACGCCCATCTCAACAGTTACTTCAAGAAACAAGGGATGAGGCTATGGCACACCTAATGTCTGACTTGGCTAATATCTCTGACTGGGGTAAAAATAATATGGTTGTCTTTAATGCATCTAAGACTCAGTTCTTACACCTATCAACCCGACAAAATCTTCCACAGGTATACCCACTAATGTTTAATAATATTCAGATTAATCCTGCATCATCCTTGAACATGCTTGGGGTTTCATTTACTCGGGACTTATCTTGGAAAGATCATATTACATCTCTTGTAAAATCTGCTTCCAAGAGATTGGGTGTGCTAAGCCGACTCCGCTCTTTCTTTACCCCTGCACAATTGTTGACTCTATACAGGGGTTTTATCCGCCCCTGTGTGGAGTACAACTCTCATGTGTGGGGAGGCTCCCCACATACAGCTCTTCTCAATAGGGTGGAGTCAAAGGCTTTTCGTCTCATTAACTCTCCTCCTCTTACTGACTCCCTTCAACATCTGTCTCTTCGCCGCACTGTTGCATCTTTATCTCTTTTCTATCGCTACTTAATGGTCACTGCTCCTCTGAACTGTCTGCTTGCATTCCTCCACCTCTACGACGGGCGCGTAGCACCCGTCTGGCAGCAAACTCTCATCCCTTTTCTGCCCAACTCTCTAATGCAAGAGTTAACCGTTACTCCCAGTCTTTCATTTATGCAACAGGTCAGCTCTGGAACTGTCTCCCTCTGTCTGTATTTCCTCCTGCCTATGATCTCCAGTCTTTCAAACGTAGTGTGTCCAGGCATCTCAAAATGATCGGATCTTGAATTTGGCTCTCTGTTGCATTTTGTTTTTCTCTTGGAGGGAACTGTAAGCGGGCTCATGGCCCTTGGTTCCTTCTTCCTCGCATAAAAAAAAAACACAAAAACACACAAACTCACAAAAACACACACACACACACACACACACACACCTAAGAAATCTAACAAATACAAGAGAATAACACACAAACACAACACAAACACACACACACACACACACACACACACACACACACACACACACACACACACACACACACACACCTAAGAAATCGAATAAATACAAGAGAAAAACACACAAACACAACACAAACACACACACACAAATATACAACCTAATATATATGTCATATCCTGACACTCTTAAATGATAAACAGTACCTTACATGTGGCAGATATCTTACAACATTCATAATGTGCACAGAGCAGAACACACCAACAAAAGTCTCTAAATGCAGCTGTTAACTAACGACAATCAAAGCCTGCCTATATACATAAACTTAGAGAGGCAAGAATTGAAACTCTGTGAAGAGAGAGGTGAAAAAAAATGAACCAAAAATAACAGAACAGACTCTGACGAGGCTCTCCTTCCTCAGACGCCGTCTGGTTCGGAGCTCTGACCACTCTCTCTCTCAGACTGGACTCTGTCTCGTTTACTGTGGTGGAATTTTGCCAGCTTTTCCTGGTTTTTCTTTCTCTTTTGGGACTTAGTCTCTGTTAGAGAGACTGAGTTTCTGTTTACTATACTCGAGGCTCAACTCTGTCCCTGACAGACAGCCACTGCCTGACTATGAGAGTGTTTGTCTAGTGTGTTTCCGTGTGTTTGTCTGTGTTTGTGTGTGTGTTTTTTTTTTTCACCGCTAGCCGTTAGTGTCCCCTGACGTGGTAAGACCTCGAACCCTGAAGGGGTGCCGTTAGGGCACTTCCATGAAGGGGGGCCCTTTGGGCCTGATTATAGGAAGCTTCAGGGGCGGCTCTTTCTACTATGGTTAGGACAAGTCCCACAGGGGGCAGTAGCGTGTTCCCTACGTCGCCCTTTAGAGGGCGGGGAGAATAGGTACCCGTTACTGTAGGGCCTTTTTTTTTGCCGTGCTTTCTAGTTTATTTTTTTGTGTGTTTGCTTTGTTTTTTTTGTGCGTCTCTGGTATATGTGTGTGTGTCTGTGTGAGTAACGTGTGTGTGTGCTTGTGTGTCTGTCCCTCAGGGACATGATTAGGAGGACACAAATCCCCCAAATTACGGGCCAAGCCCGTCAAACCTTTTCCAAGCAGAGGACGTCTTGCCCTGCTGCCGTGCCAGGCGCGAAGCGGGAGCGGCGTCTTTCAGACGCCAGCTCCCACTCGTCGACGTCTGGCGACGCCTCTGCTTCACCTAACTCTCCTAGGCTTCAGGGTACTGCTCCCCATGCGCGGCCTGTTGCCTCAGGCCGCCCTTCCTCTTCGGCACGTGCACGTGCAACCAAGGTTGCACGTGTGCATGAGGGAATGGAGGACGATGCTTCGGCTCCTCCTCCTGTCCCCAGAACCAAAGGAAAGACCGCTGGTGCCACCCATCCAGCCGCCACTCCCTCTGTGCGCCCGCGCCTTCAGGCGCCACCACCTCCTGCCTTGGCTGCACATAAAGTCCGTGCTGCAACAGCACCTGCCACTGCCGGCTCCCCTGCTGAAGCTGCCCATTCTGCTACAGCTGTCGACTCTCCTGATGCCGATGGATTTATCCCTGTGGTGCGCAAACCATGGCGAGCCCTGCAGGGAAACGCCCCTCCTCCAGCATCCAGGACTTCGGTGCCACGGAGGCATCCCTCCGTGTCAGTAGCCGAGCGCCCTCTGCCTCGCTCTTTTTTCCCAGCGTTCCACGTGCCTGTACAAGAGGGACACGCGACCAGTTACGACGCTGTAGCCGCACTGGAGCGTCACCTGCCAGGGCTGCAATGCTCCAATCTAATCGGGAAAAATGGGAGCTCAGTCTTGGTGCCGAAAGACGAGGAAGCTTACGACCTATTGAGGGCGGCAGTACAGGACGAGGCCTCCCCTGTCAAACTAATAGAGCTGACACCTGGGCAGGAGAACAGAAAGGCAGTCGTCATGGGCTACCCCTTGCGGATGCCCGTGGAAATACTGTTACAACACCCTCAGGTCGAAGAGGCAACCCGCTGCCAGAAAGCGCGTACCAGGGAGGAGACTCAACAGGTTGTCGTCACCCTGCAGGGTCCTCTGATCCCTGTGATCGTCCTGGGGAACTGGGTAGAATACCACCTCCGCCCTTTAACCCCTGAGCCACTCCGCTGCTACAGGTGCCACCGATACAGCCACCACAGAGCCACTTGCAACCGGGCCACAGTCTGCGGGATGTGCAGCGGCCCGCACGAAACGGAGAGGTGCTTGGCCAAATTCAAGGCCAAGGAGGCTGTCTCCACCCGCTGCCCCAACTGCTTGGGAAAACACCATGCGTGGCACCCCAGCTGCCCTACCAGAGTAGCACTGGTCGATCGGGGGCGAGAACGCCAAGTTGCCTAGGTAAAGGAGCAACAGGCAAGCAGCAACAAACCAGCACCTCCAGGAACCTTCATTTGGGGACAGCAACGCCGTCCAATAGCAACTGCACCTCCAGTGCTAGACGAGGCAGCGTTTCCGCCACTCCAACCTGCTCTCACTCGTCACACGACGACAGCGGAGTTCCATCACCCTCCTCCCCCTCCAGTTCGGAAGACAGTCGAGGAGTTTACTCCACCCATGCCCCACAACACGGACTCTCATAGTCTTCACAAGGGAAGAACTGCGAACGCTGGGCACAGAAATTGCCAGAAGCCTGGCTCAGATGCTGGGCACGATTCTCGGCAGGCCTCTGGAAACGGCACCATTAGTGCAGGCCGTCGACGCCATTGTCGACCAAGTGGTGGAGGCAAAGCAGCACCCACGCCCTCCTACCCTAGTACCTCCTGCATCACCTCCCACACAGACAACTGTGGAAGAGCCAATACCAACCGAGCTTCCTCTGCCTCGCCCCCAAATGTCAGTCAACATTCATCTGGGACTCACACCAGCTACAGCAGCGATCGAGGAAGAGCGGAGGGCCCTCGGACTCCCAACAGATCCTCCCCAGTGCCAGACACCGCTGCCAGACTCCGAGTCCTACAGTGGAACTGCTTAGGGGCACGGAGCAAGCTCGCCCACCTCTAGGAGGTGGTTGCTCAGGAAAACATACATGTCTTCCTGCTCCAAGAGACACTCCTCCCCCACAGCTCCACTTTTCAACTCGGAGGCTTCAAGGGCTTTTTCTCCCCCGAATCAGGGGTACTACACGAGGATGTGCTATCCTCGTTCGGGATTACATCCCCTGCCACGAGTACGACCCTCCAATACACTGCGGCGAGGGCGTAGAGGTGCAAGGTGTTGTTTTGCATCTTGCCTCGACCTCCCTAACATTTTTCAGTGTCTAAAAATCCAGCAGGGACCCTTGATCTGGGAGAGATTATGGCTCATGCTGCAGCGGAGTCCACATTTATTGCGGGAGATTTTAACGCTCACCACCCTGTTCTCTCCTCACCGATTTCAACAAACGAAGACGGTCGCCACCTAGCCATGGCCTTAGAAGAATTCCCTGGAGTAGCCCTCTTAAACGATCTGTCTGAGCCCACCCATGTAAGCAGTGGTAGACTTCATCTCTCCTTCGTTTCTTCTCCTCTTGCCAGTGTGTCCAGGTGGTCCCTTCACCCATACCTCACTAGCGATCATTTCGCTCTGGTGACGGATCTCCCGGCAGCCCCACTCCCACCTCCTCCGCCGCCTCCACCTCGCTGGGACCTCCGACGGGCAAACTGGCCAACATTTGCTGAGGCTGTTCAGGTGGCCCTAGTCTCTGTCGCTCCTCCTTCCACCCTTGAGGACTATGCCGAACATGTTGCCCACACACTTCATCGTGCCACCACTGCCAGTGTTCCCCTTACGAAGAGCCCCACGGCCCTCTTTCAAGACCATTGGTATTACGATGAGAGAGTCCGTGAACTAAACCATCGGCTCAACTCGGCACGAAAGACATTTCGATGACGACCCTCTTCACCTACAAGGAAATACGTGGCTGCAGTGGCGCGACATGTTTCCCATGAAAAACGCCGTACAAGGGAGGAGGCTTGGATAAAATGTTGCCGGTCCCTAGACTGCCACTCCACTCTTAAAGAGATGTGGGCCCGTATTAAATATGTGTCCAGTCACCGGCTTCCCAAACCACCATCCCACCCTGATCCAGCGGTCGAGGCCGAACGTATTGCAGTCCTCTTTGCTGCATGCACAGCTTCTAGTGTGCTACCACAAGATGTCAGGGACTTGCAGGCACGCCTTGCAGACCCTCGTGTGGAAGTAATTGAGGCAGCTTGCTCCCGCTTGGATGTCGCTGACCACCTTTTTACCAATCATGAACTTGACAGGGCACTTAAAAACAGGCGGGATACAGCTGCAGGAAGTGATGGTGTAGTGTACTCCTTCCTAGCCCATGCTGGCCCTAGTGGGAAGGCCACTATCCTTGATTTGTTCAACTGTTCATGGGTGGAAGGTCGCCTCCCGACATCATGGAAAACAGCCATTATTCACCCCATACCCAAACCTCATGACCCAACCAACATGTGGCCGATTTCCCTTCTCAGCTGCATAGCTAAGACTGCGGAAAGGCTAGTGCTTTCACGGCTTGCTTGGAGATTAGGCCCTCTCCATCCACATTTTTTTGCCTTTCTCCCGGGCAGAAGCATGATACACTGTCTCGCTTCCCTTTTGGGTACACTGAGACGCGGTCATGGTATGGCTGTTTTCCTCGATCTCGAGAAGGCTTTTGAGATAGCAAACCCTTTTCTTGTCCTGGCAGCTCTTGCAGCTAAAGGGGTGGGAGGAAGGCTTCCCTCTTGGGTCAAGGATTTCTTTCATGACCGATCAGCTCGAGTCCGCTTCCAGGGTCACATTTCTGCCTCTTACCCGCATGAAAACGGCACTCCACAGGGCAGTGTGCTGAGCCCTCTTCTTTTTAATGTACTCATTGAGGGCCTCCTTAATACCAACTATGGCCGTGGTGTTACCCTACTCTGTTATGCGGATGATCTTGCTCTTGTTTTTTCACAAAGGAACTGTTTTGTACAGGCACCAGTCACCCTTGCCCGCTTATATGACAAGTGCTGTGACCTTGGCCTCAAGGTCAACTTTGAAAAATCAAAATGCCTGCCTTTTGGTCTACGTCCACCTGATCGTCCTCTTATTTTGGGGGGTCATCATCTGGAAGTGGTTCACCATCACCAATACCTAGGTGTTTGGCTTGACAGCCGGTTAACATTCAGTTGCCATGTCCGCTATTTACGAGAACGTGCTGCTACCCGTACCTGTGCCCTCAGAGCCCTCTGTATCGCTCTCTAGGGGCCTCATTTTGGGTCCTCAGAACATTTTATGTGCATGCCATTCGCTCGATAGTGGACTACAGTGCACCGTGCTTAATAAACATCTCTGAAAAGCTCAGCAGGTCTCTGGAAGTTATCCAGAACACTGCACTGCGTGTCATGCTCGGTGCACCCCCATGGACTCGTCTTGTCAACCTCAGGGCTGAGAGTGCCTTCCCGTCTCTTAAGTATCGGATATGGGTACGAACAACGGCTGTCACTGCTCAACTCTGCCGACATCAATCACATCTTCCTGTGTCTGCATTACTTCAGTGTACCCCCACATCCACACCCGGAAGGGGACTGGATTCTTGCAACTGCTGACATCATCCGACGCCTGGATGTAACTGACGCCATTATAGGAGACCCTGATTTGCCCTGTCCTGGATACTCACCTGCACCACCTTGGCGAACTTCAACTTTTACGTATGTTCTTCCTTCGTCAGGGACTCCAAGGTCTTCATTTCCTGCTGTACTACGCCAGGATGGACTCCGACGTGTGGCAGACCTTCAAGCACCAAACTCTGCTATTTATTACACCGACGGGTCGGTTGATGCTCAGGGGAATGCAGGAGCTACAATGGTTTGTGGTACTCATGTCGAGACTTGGCGGGTATCCTCTGGGGTCTCTGCATACCAAACTGAGTTGGTTGCCTTACTGGGTGCACTTAGACATGCTGATCGACACCTCTCTCGACGTGTCGTGATCCATACAGACTCCCTCTCTTCCCTCCACGGCCTCATGGTGCATCGATTCCCTGATAATATCCATCTCATGATAAGTATCATGACGGTGGCTGAGTCAATCACTAGGAGAAGTGGTGAAATTTTTCTTCATTGGCTACCTGGACATGTTGGCATTGCAGGGAATGAAAATGCTGACGTTGCTGCTCGGCAGGCCTGCTCTCTTCCTCAGGTAACATTTCCTTTACGATCCAGTATCTCTGCTGTCATGCGCAGGGTGACCACCACCATAGGCCACATGTCACGTGAAGAACACGAGACACAAGTTTGGGAGGGAGCACGCTCGGCAAAATGGTACGCCACAGCAACGTCCTATGCATCCCTATCGGTTGCACCTGGTACTCCCAATCACACTATAGTACTCATTCGTAGATTACGATTAGGATTTCCCTGTTAGAGTCAGATAACAGGTAGTAACCCTGAACCATGTCCTCACTGCCTTGAACAAAGCGATCAGCCTTTGATTCATTATGTCCTGGACTGTCCTGCAACAGCCCATCTTCGTTCCAGCCTCAATGACCACCCTCTCGGTGGCTTAGACAGATCCCAGATGGCAGCAGGTATCATTGGAAGAACTCCAACTGCCGTGCTTTTGAGCGTGGTTACTGCCTACCCTCCTCCTCGATAGAGAATAGCCTGCTAGAAGTAAGAATAACTACTCTGACGGGCTTTCCGTGCCCGTGTTCTCCTTTTTAGGAGAACGAATCTAATCTAACTAACTATCTGACGAGGTCAAAACAACGGCCAGACACAAGCAAAGACAGGAAGGAGCATCGAAAAGCCCCCCGTCGTCCTCGTCCTCGTCGTCGTCCTCGTCGTCGTCGTCGTCCTCCTCCTCCTCCTCCTCCTCCTCGTTACTGTTTTTCAATCCATGCTATTTAGAACAAACAAGCTGCGGGATTACTATCTTAGTCATCATCCTAAAGCAGTTAACCCTTCTACTCTCGGGGGATAGGTTGTGACTTAATGATGTTCATAATACCAGGACGTCTAGCTGCAAGATTACATGTGTACCACAAGTTGAAGTCGTCCCTCTGAGGCACCTCTAGAGAATGTAAACTAACTATTGACCTAAATTTTGCCTGAATAATACTCGGTCTTCCGTAGATTCAATTGGGAGACTTCGTTTACTCTAGAAATTAGATTAGCTTTCACTAATTCTTTGCCACTCGAAGATCTTTTAATACCCTGAAAAAAATCGGATGGTGGCTGAGTAAATATGAAAAATAGCCAAGACATTGAGGTGTATCGGGAAAAACTAGAAATATTTTATATGTCAAACTATAATGGAGTGTGAACTGTCTGATTCACTTAGCAGGCTTTGCTGAAAAGTACAACGTATGTATCGGCTAAAGAATTACGTGAACCTTTTTCACTTATCGGATCAAGGGCATTGGGTATTGTTCATGACTGTTTTCTTTGTTTGTATTCTTCGGTTGTTTTCGTAAGGCAGAGATTTAAGTAATTGACGGATTAATTGAGAATTTCATTCTCCCTGAAACTGTGCTGTTTAGGATGCAGACTGTACTCTACCTGAAACTGAGAGTGAAGCTAGGAAGAAGACAAAATGATTATTACGAATGGTGAGGGAAAGAAGTGTTAGAAGACAAGTGAGCAGACCGGCAGATATGAAATGATCATAAAATCACACTTGATATTACTATCACACTGACCCATGAATTAGGTAGACCTGCCGTATATTCTGTATGGAAGATGGGTAATTGCGTTGAGATGGTGAGTTGTGATGCCTTGGGGTGCGTGGGATTGCTGAGATTTTCGGGAAGGAGAGTCAAACATATATCCAAAATCAAGCACTTGCTAGTTAGGAAATGAACACAAGCACAAAAACACATATAGTAACTAAAAATCAAACACTCAAACGCTAACGCAAACACAAACACAGAAAAATACACACACACACACACACACACACACACACACACACACACACACACACACACACACACACACACACACACACACACACACACACACAGAGCCTAATTGGTACTGGTCCATCATTTACTGACACTTATTTAATAAACGTTAACTCACGTGTGACATGTATCCCCATAGCAGAACACACCAACAAACCGGTCTAAATCCATTCGTCAACTAACGACAATACGAGCCCGCCTTATATAGGAGAACTCAGGTCAGACAGAAGCTTAACTCAGGGACGGAAATAGCGCATCTAAATAAAGCACGAATGACACAATAGACTCACTCAAGGTCAAAACCTCGAGTACATACGAGAAGGTTGCTAGAAAAGGCGTCGTAGTCGTCGTCGTCGTCGCGTTTTGACTTCCAGACTATTCTGAAATGTGAAGCAGCAGGATTACATGTTCAGTTTCCCTTTTAAACCAGTTCACACTTCTCTCGGGGGATTGGATGAGGCTGAAGTACCTTCCTAAGACCAAACCATTCAGCCGTCCGGTTACATCGGTACCATCACATGTAGGCGTCCCTCTGAGGTACCTCTGGAGAGTGTAAACTATTGAACTAAAATATACATAAATAAAATTCTAGCGTCTGTAGATTCCATTGAGCTGAGGAGAAACTTATTTTACTGAACAATTTAGATTAGCCTTCATTAATTCTTTACCACCTGAAGATCCTTCGTAGCCCGAATAAAATCGAAAGGTAGCTGAGTAACTATGAATAATAGCTATGATATGAGGTATAGGGGTAAAAGCTAGAAATTGTTACTCTGTCAAAATGTCAAGGAAGTGTGAACTGTCAGATTCACTTACCTTTATTGAAAAGTGCAATGAAGGTATCGACGAAATATTTACGTCAAATTTTTCCACGTATTGAACCAAGTGCATTGTGGATAGTTCATGTCTGTTTTCTTTGTTGCTATTGTTCGGCTTTTTTTGTAATTCTGATCAGCTAGTCAGATCAGGTGCGGGTAAGGGGATGGGTCTATTATGCTGTGGCAGGGGTAAACCAGCCCTGCTGTCGGGCCCTGCTGCGGATGTCACTGATTGCACTGCGCAGTTGACCCTTGTGCGGTGTGGTGCTGTGAGGATCTGTCCCTTCTCCCTTTTGGGGCTAAGATGCGAATGAATGTGTTTGAATGGATGAGTAGATGGTGAGTGTTTCGTCCTGTCTCGGCTACCTCCCTTTCCTTGGAGGAAGCAGCCTAAGTATATAGATAGTGTTACATAGCCTATGATTTCATCATCCTTTGTGTAATTCTAACGTACAGTATGCTGCATGTTTGATCACGAGCATGTTCTATCTTACTCCCCCCTTCTACCCTTATAGTAAAGTAAGTTGTTCTTTTTGTTGTTCAGAGCAGGATTGTCAACTCTTTGTCCCCATGGCTTCATTTGCGCGTCCTTCTTTCAAGTTGTATCAAGCTCTGCCGGCCCTATATAATGAGCTCAGTCTCTGCATTATTGCTACTTAGATCTACTCCTCATTTTGTTCACATCTCTGTCCTCCCCTGTACAGTTGTTATTATTGTGAGTGCTCAGGAAGTCTCCAACCATCTAGCAGCTGTGTAATTTGAGGATAACTGTTATTGCATTTTTTGTTGTACTGTATAGCATAAGGTGTTAATTTGTAGGCCTAATGAGGTTTTTGTGATTAATGTAAAGTTTGGATGTCAGTCATTATTAATATTTTGTATCTGTAATAATATATCTTGCATTCACTGAGTATTATCTAGTATTTTCATTTTATCAGGGCTGACTTAGATAAATTTATTCTTGCTAATTTCGTGTTAATAGAGGCTATTGCAGTTAACCATATATTTAACCTGTTTTTTGCCATTGCATTATCCTTATGAGTCCTGAATGTTTTGTTGTTAGTTTGAGCATTAAACTTTAACTTGTAATTTTACCTAACTCTTTGTTTTGAACCTGGAACTTTGCGGGACAGTTTTCTCTGTTCCGTAACATAAATTTGGCGACCTCTTATCAGGATATTCAGGATATTATCATAAGGATATTGCTTGATATTTTGTGACTGTGATTTATTCATGATGTCTACTATTACTACGCTTGATGAAGCCAAAGATTTTTTGTCAAATGTGCAAACAGTGTGTGATGTAGAAAACAGAACAAAGAATGAACTTAAGCTTGTTGCTCAACAATTGGGAATTGCTGTTCGCTCTCATCATTCTAAAGATCAAATTGTTGACATGATTAATGAAAGTTTGTTTAATGTAACTCCTCCAAATGAGCAAACGCAGATTGAATTAGCTAAGTTACAGCTAGCCCTGCAGGAGGATCGTGTTAAGGAGGCTGAATTTCAGGCAAATGCTAAGGAGGCTGAGTTTCAGGCACGTGCTAAGGAGGCTGAGTCTCAGGCTCGTATTCAGGAGGTACAAATTGAAATTGCTAGGATTCAGGCAGACCATGAGTATCGCATGAAACAAGGTGGAACTGGATCATCTAGCTCTGATGATTTTGATGTGGCTAAAAATGTTAAACTTGTCCCTCCTTTTAATGAATCTGATTTAACAAAGTATTTTCAGTTGTTTGAGAGGGTAGCTACAGGTTTTAATCGGCCCAAAAAGTATTGGCCAGTACTCCTTCAAACTGTTCTCACCGGTAAAGCTCAAGTAACTTATGCATCTTTGCCTCAGGATCAATCTGATAATTATGATGTAGTTAAGAGCTTGATTCTTAAGGCCTATGAGCTTGTTCCTGAAGCCAATAGAGTAAAATTTAGGACAACTTACAAGCAAGATAAGCAATCCCATGTTGAGTATGCAAAAATCAAAGATCTGTTAGAACAGTGGTTAAATTCTAAGAATGTGGATTCTGATTTTGGTAAATTTAAGCAGATGATTTTGCTGGAGGATTTCAAAAGGTGTATTAATAAAGATGTAAGCCTATATCTTGATGAGAAAAGAATAGATAATTTGTCTGATGCTGCAGTTTTAGCTGATGAGTATGTTCTCACTCACAAGAGATATTCTAAAGAAAAAGGGAAAGCTGAGAGTAAGTACGTTGCCTCTACTCAGAGTACAGGTAACAGGAAAGAGAATAAAGATGATGTTTCTCAGGAAGTAAATACCAGCTTCACCTCTAGATTTCAGAAAAGTAAATGTACAGCTAGCCGCACTCCCGCGAGGGCCACAGCGTTGTCAACGCTGGCCAAGATATTTACTCTGAGACACTAGTAGAGAGATGCGTTCGAAGCATCCACAGCCAGTAAGAAAGAGTCGTACAGAGAGAGTTTGGGGGGGAGGAAGGGGGTTTGAGGAGAGTGGGGGGATACCTATGCACGAGAGGTGAGGGATGACGTCTGAAACAGATGAGTGGAAGGCTGGAAGCTATATATAATATAAATCTACAATACCTGGTAACAAATCATATATATTTTAATACCTTTATTGTCAAGTTATTACCGCTGTGAAAAGTGGCACAGTTAATGCTTGGAAACCATAAAGCATAATGCTATTGAATATAGCAAATGTGAATCCTTAATACTGCATGCGGTAATTGCTGACACCCCTAGCACACACCTCCGTATCCTCGTTATCAAGCGTTTCCTAACACCCGACAACATTGGCTCGCTTATCTCTCGCATGATAACAGGAGTGTCATATTCTAGATACCGTACAGTACAGTAGCTTGTTTACAACTTATTACTATTTCTTTAGCACCTAATTGACTGTAATGTATCCGAATGTGTTAACTTTCATACAGTACAATACATTGTTCAGGGCTAAGACACCGTACCCTTGAGTATTGTCTGTAGCGTATAGCATGAAACTTAAGTTTGTCATTTTTCTTTTTCCCTTCTCTTCTGTTCTTATTGTCATTTCCATGTCCCCTCGATCCCTGACTGCGTAAGGCGTCCAACTCTCGCTCTCGCTCTCTCTCCCTCTCTCTCTCTCTCGCTCTCGCTCTCTCTCTCTCTCTCTCTCTCTCTCTCTGTATATATATATATATATATATAGATAGATAGATAGATAGATAGATAGATAGATATATATAGATAGATAGATTGATATATATATATATATATATATATATATATATGTATATATATATATATCTCTATATATATATATATAATCTGCTATCATGTGAAGGTGAATGGGAGCCCTGATAACTCCACGATGCGATGACGCAACGCTGCGATTTTAAACTGCTTGTTAGGTAACGCTAGACATGGGCGATGTTGATATGTGCCAGTGGTGTCAGCAGCTGCCACATTCCGGATGAAGTTACTTACATTTGTTACATGTGATTAATAAACAGCATTCTGATTCATTATTTTCAGGCAGTTTTTGTCTGTATTTTACAGCGTCCATTGCTTGGAAACGACAATAAAATAAAATACGATTAAAGTCTACAATTATGAATCTTGATCGGTTGTCTTTGTTTTGCAGTATAATATTTAAAGTTGATCTTTTTACTTTTCATGATGGCAAAAGTAACATCGAAAAAAAAAAAAAATCTTTTAATAAATATTACACTTTTCTGTCGCCTCAACAATCGTCATATCTCGCCTCTCGTGTACAGGCACCCACCTACCCACCTCAAACCCACTCCCTCCCTCAGTCCTGTGAATGCTTCGATCAGAGCTCTCTACTAATGATTCGCGGTTACTATCTCGGCCAGCGTTGACAACACTAAGGTGGCCCTCGCGGGAGTGCGGCCAACTGTACTTATTGTAGTAAGCTTGGTTATACTACGGAGAAATGTTTCAGGAGACAGCGTGATGTGAACAAAAAGGAGTCTTTAAATATTCAGTCAATTGGTCTAGTGTCCACCCTTGAGAGTACCCACAATTCTTTAACTGAGTTAACTGAACCTGCTTTGAGAGGTAAATTAAATTCTCATGATGGAGCTCCTCTTTTGAGCAGTAACGTGGGTGACACTCTCAAGAGTTCATGTGCTAATTTCCTGTCTGATGGTTTTGTCAGTCCTCTGGACAGAAATGACAGGAAATCAGTTAAAATATATCGTGATACAGGTGCCTGCCAATCCCTTATGCTGACCAGTGTTCTAGGCTCTAATGTTAATTCCTCTGATGAAACTGTAATCCTACAAGGTGTAGGGAATAATTACTTCTCTGTCCCTCTGTGCAGACTGAATTTAGAGTCTGGTTTTGTTAATGGTTCCGTTATGGTTGGGTTGGTTGAGACACTCCCAATATCAGGTGTAACTTTCTTACTTGGAAATGATATTGGTGGAAGTCAAGTGTGTCCAGCTCCTCAGTTGTCTAGTGAGCCAGTGGCTGCGGCCCAGGATTGTGATGTCCCTGATGTGTTCCCTGCATGTGCTGTCACTAGGGCTAAGTCTAAAGTTACTGGTGACTTAGAGGATAATGATGATGATGATGTTATCCTAGCTGACACTTTTCTTGCTAATTTGGACCACTCACCAGATGAGGCAGTCCCCCGTAGTGTTGATAATTTGTCTCGTCAAGAGTTGGTTGAGTTGCAGGTTGCTGACCCTGAGTTGAAAGGTCTAGCTAACTCTGCTTGCAGTGAGGAAGAGTCAGCCGGTGCTTCTACTTGTTATTATATGAAGTCAGGAGTACTTATGAGGAAGTGAAGACCCCCAACAGCATCAGCCGACTGTGAATGAGAGGTTGTACATCAAGTTGTCATCCCTCGTGTTTGTAGGCAGGATATCATTAGAGTGGCTCATGATTCCAGTTTGGCAGGACACCTTGGAGTGAGGAAGACTGTGGCACGCATTTTGAAACACTTCTACTGGCCAGGTATCTTCAGGGATGTTTCCTGGTATTATAAGTCTTGTCACACCTGTCAAGTTGTGGGGAAGTGTAATCAGACGGAAAAGGTTGCACCTCTAGTTCCCATTCCTCCTTTTGAGGCGCCTTTCACCCATGTGTTGGTGGATATTGTGGGCCCTCTTCCTAAGACTTCTTCAGGATTTTCTTATGTGTTGACCCTGATTGATATGGCTACTCGTTATCCTGAAGCCATTCCACTTAGAAACATCTCAGCAAAGAACGTGGTTAAGGAAATGCTAGGGTTCTTCACAAAGTTTGGTCTGCCCAAGGAGGTACAGTCAGACCGGGGAAGTAATTTCATGTCAAATGTTTTCAAGCAGTCTCTGAAAGAGTTGGGCATCACCCAGATCACGTCTTCAGCTTACCATCCCCAGACCCAAGGAGCGTTGGAGAGATATCATCAAACACTCAAATCGATGCTCAAGAAATACTGTTTGGAACATCAGAAAGACTGGGATAAAGGTCTTCCATTCGTTATGTTTGCCGCAAGAGAATCTCCAAATGAATCACTGGGCTTCTCACCCTTTGAACTACTGTTTGGCCATGAAGTAAGAGGACCCCTTAAGTTACTCAAGGAATGCTGGCTGTCGGATGAAGATGACGTCAACCTGCTGGAGTATGTGATGAAGTTCAAAGAACGGCTGTCCACTGCTTTACAGCTGGCGAGAGAGAATTTAGGAGCTGCTCAAGAGAAGATGAAGACTTGGTATGATAAGAAGTCCAGGTTATGCCACTTTCAGCCAGGAGATCAGGTTTTGATTCTGCTACCGGTGCATGGGCAACCTCTTCAAGCCAAGTTTAGTGGTCCTTATTTCGTGGAGAAGAAACTCAGTGATGTCAACTATGTCATCGCCACACCAGATCGTAGAAAGAACAAGCAACTTTGACACATCAACATGCTAAAGTTATATCACAGGCGGGACGAAAATAACCCAGTCTGCACTGTAGCTGTTCCACCTGAGTCTGCAAGTGAAGCTCTCCCATGCAGCATGAGCCTGAGTGATAGTTTGGGGAAGAATCATGATATCATGAATGATCTCCAGACTAAACTATCTCATCTACCTCCCGAGGAAAGGCAGGAGTTTTCGGCATTACTGCAGGAGTACCCGCAAGTGTTCCGTGCCACTCCAGGAAGAACCACTGTGTTGATGCATGATGTCGATGTTGGAGACGCAAAGCCAATTAAACTGCCTCCTTACCGTGTGAACCCAATGAAAGTTCCTCTCATCCAGAAGGAGCTTGGCTACCTGTTGGACCACAAGATGATTGAGCCCTGTCAGAGCGAGTGGAGTTCTCCTGTCACTCTAGTCCCTAAGCCAGGTGGGTCACAGCGGCTTTGCATCGACTACAGACGTGTTAATCAGATAACCAAAACAGACACTTACCCTCTCCCTCGCGTGGAAGATTGCATAGACAAGATTGGAAAGGCTAGGTACATAAGTAAGTTTGATTTGTTAAAGGGATACTGGCAAGTACCTATGACTGAACGTGCTAGGGAGATCTCATGTTTTGTAACACTAGGAAAGACTTTTGCATGTTCTCTAATGCCATATGGTATGAAGAATGCACCAGCCACATTTCAGAAGCTCATGAATGTTGAAACAGAGGGTTTGGCAGGGTGTGTTGTTTATATTGATATATTAATCTTCAGTGACAACTGGAAAGATCACCTATGCCATGTCAGTAAATTTCTTGAGCGTTTGGTTCAGGCTAATCTTGTAGCTAATTATTCAAAGTGTGAGTTTGGTCAAGCTAAAGTTCAGTAATTGGTGATGGACATGTTGCACCACCAGCAGCTAAGGTTCAGGTTATAAGTGATCTTCCCAGACCTAAAAGTAGGAAAGAGCTACAAAGATTTTTGGGAATGGTAGGTTATTACAGGAGATTTGTTCTTAACTTTTCAATTCTTGTATCACCACTTACAGACCTACTGAAAAAGGGAGTTAAATTTGTCTGGACCGATAACTGTGAATCCTCTTTCAGCAAACTTAAAGCTATCCTATTAAGTCAGCCAGTGCTCGCTATTCCAAATTTTGCTAAGCCTTTTAAGATGGCTGTTGACGCAAGTGAAACAGGAGCTGGGGCTGTTTAGCTGCAAGAGGATAATCAGGGTATTGAACATCCTGTATCTTATTACAGTAAGAAGTTCACTAAACCTCAAAAGAACTACTCAACTATTGAGAAAGAGCTTTTGGCCTTGATTTTGGGTTTACAGTATTTTTCATTTTATTTGTGTTCTGGTTTTGACCCCATAGTCATTTATACCGATCATAACCCACTGAAATTCCTTAGTAAGTTTAAAGATAAAAATCAGAGATTAACAAGATGGAGTCTACTTCTTCAGGAGTATTCATTAGACATACAACATGTCAAGGGGAAAAAAATCTTATTGCAGATTGCTTATCTAGACTTTAGACAGATTGTTTTAGAGTAATAAGAAATTTCCTTTGTAAATTTCTTTTTCTTTGTGAGGAGGTGTTACATAGCCTATGATTTCATCATCCTTTGTGTAATTCTAACGTACAGTATGCTGCATGTTTGATCACGAGCATGTTCTACCTCAGTCCACCCTTCTACCTTTATAGAAAAGTAAGTCGTTCTTTCTGTTGTTCAGAGCAGGATTGTCAACTCTTTGTCCCCATGGCTTCATTTGCGCGTCCTTCTTACAAGTTGTATCAAGCTCTGCCGGCCCCTATATAATGAGCTCAGTCTCTGCATTATTGCCACTTAGATCTACTCCTCATTTTGTTCACATCTCTGTCCTCCCCTGTACAGTTGTTATTATTGTGAGTGCTCAGGAAGTCTTCAACCATCTAGCAGCTGTGTAATTTGAGGATAACTGTTATTGCATTTTTTCTTGTACAATATAGCATAAGGTGTTAATCTGTAGGCCTAGTGAGGTTTTTGTGATTAATGTAAAGTTTGGATGTCAGTCATTATTAATAATAGTTTGTATCTGTAATAATATATCTTGCATTCACTGAGTATTATCTGGTATTTTCATTTTATCAGGGCTGACTTAGATAAATTTACTCTTGCTAATTTCGTGTTAATTGAGGCTATTGCAGTTAACCATATATTTAACCTATTTTTTGCCATTACATTATCCTTATGAGTCCTGAATGTTTTGCTGTTAGTTTGAGCATTAAACGTTAACTTGTAATTTTACCTAACTCTTTGTTTTGAACGTGGAACTTTGCGGGACAGTTTTCTCTGTTCCGTAACAATAGATAGATAGATAGAATTTTAAACAACTGACAGATTACCTGAAAATTTCATTCACCCTATAAAATGTGCTGTTTAGGATAAAGACTGCACTGTAGCTGAAAATGAGAGTGAAGCTAGCAAGAAGACAAAATGAACACTAGGAATGGTAAGGGAAAGACGGGTTAGAAGACGTGAGCAGACCGGCAGGTAGGCAAGGATCATAAAAGCACACGTCCTAACACTGAGTCCTGAATGAGATAGACAAGACGTGTATTTAGTATGGACGATGGGTATTAGCGTCGAAGTGGTGATATGGGATGCCATACGGTAAGTGAGAGTGTTGAGACTAACGGAAAAACAGTCAGATTCATGTCCAGAATCAGTCACTTACTCGTAAGCAAACAAACACAAACACTCTCACAAAAACACACAAACTCAGAAAAACACACACACACACACACACACACACACACACACACACACACAGACACACACACACACACACAGACACACACACACACACAGACACACACACACACACACACACACACACACACACACACACACACACACACACACACACACACACACACACACACACACACACACACACACACACACACCTAAGAAATCGAATAAATACAAGAGAAAAACACACAAACACAACACAAACAAACACCCAAAAATATACAACCTAATATATATGTCATGTCCTGACACTCTTAAATGATAAACAGTACCTTACATGTGGCAGATATCTTACAACATTCATAATGTGCACAGAGCAGAACACACCAACAAAAGTCTGTAAATGCAGCGGTTAACTAACGACAATCAAGCCTGCCTATATACATAAACTTAGAGAGGCAAGAATTGAAACTCTGTGAAGAGAGAGGTGAAAAAAAAAATGAACAAAAAATAACAGAACAGACTCTGACGAGGCTCTCCTTGCTCAGACGCCTTCTGATTCGGAGCTCTGACCACTCTCTCTCTCAGACTGGACTCTGTCTCGTTTACTGAGGTGGAATTTTGACAGCTTTTCCTGGTTTTTCTTTCTCTTTTGGGACAGTCTCTGTTAGAGAGACTGTGTTTCTGTTTACTATACTCGGCCACTGCCTGACTGTGAGAGTGTTTGTCTAGTGTATTTGCGTGTGTTTCTCTGTGTTTGTGTGTGCTTTTTTTTTTCTTTTCACGGCTAGTCGTTTGTGTCCCCTGACGTAGTTCGACGCCGAATCCTGAAGGGGTGCCGTTAGGGCACTTCCATGAAGGGGGGCCTTTTGGGCCTGGTTATAGGAAGCGTCAGGGGCGGCTCTTTCTGCTAGGGTTAGGACAAGTCCCACAGGGGGCAGTAGCGTGTCTCCAACGTCGCCCTTTAGAGGGCGAGGAGAATAGGTACCCGTTACTGTAGGGCCTTTTTTTTCCCCTTGCTTTCTAGTTTATTTTTTAGTGTGTTTGCTTTGTTTTTTTTTACCTGTCTGGTATATGTGTGTGTGTCTGTGTGAGTAACGCTTGTGTGTGTTTGTGTGTCCGTCCCTCAGGGACATGATTAGGAGGACACAAATCCCCCAACCCACGGGCCAAGCCCGTCAAACCTTTTCCCAGCAGAGGACGTCTCGCCCTGCTGCCGTGCCAGGCGCGAAGCGGGACCGGCGTCTTTCAGACGCCAGCTCCCACTCGTCGACGTCTGGCGACGCCTCTGCTTCACCTAACTCTCCTAGGCTTAAGGGGACTGCTCCCCATGCGTGGCCTGGTGCCTCAGGCCCCCCTTCCTCTTCGGCAGGTGCACGTGCAACCAAGGTTGCACGTGTGCTTGAGGGAATGGAGGACGATGCTTCAGCTCTTCCTCCTGTCCCCAGAACCAAAGGAAAGACCGCTGGTGCCACCCATCCAGGGCCACTCCCTCTGTGCGCCCGCGCCTTCAGGCGCCACCACTTCCTGCCTTGGCTGCACAGACAGTCCATGCTGCAACAGCACCTGCCACTGCCGGCTCTCCTGCTGAAGCTGCCCATTCTGCTACAGCTGCCGACTCTCCTGATGCCGATGGATTTATCCCTGTCGTACGCAAACCATGGCGAGCGCTGCAGGGAAACGCCCCTCCTCCAGCATCCAGGACTTCGGTGCCACGGAGGCATCCCTCCGTGTCGGTAGCCGTGCGCCCTCTGCCTCGCGCTTCTTTCCCAGCGTTCCGCATGCCTGTGCAAGAGGGGCACGCAACCAGTTACGACGCTGTAGCCACACTGGAGCGTCACCTGCCGGGGCTGCAATGCTCCAATCTAATCGGGAAAGATGGGAGCTCAGTCTTGGTGCCGAAAGACGAGGGAGCTTACGACCTATTGAGGGCGGCAGCACAGGACGAGGCCTCCCCTGTCAAACTAATAGAACTGACACCTGGGCAGCAGAACAGAAAGGCACTCGTCATGCGCTACCCCTTGCGGATGCCCATGGAGATACTGTTACAACACCCTCAGGTCGAAGAGGCAACCCGCTGCCAGAAAGCGCGTACCAGGGAGGAGACTCAACAGGTTGTCGTCACCCTGCGTGGTCCTCTGATCCCTGTGATCGACCTATGGAACTGGGGAGAATACCACCTCCGCCCTTTAACCCCCTAGCCACTCCGCTGCTACAGGTGCCAGCGATACAGCTACCACAGAGCCACTTGCAACTGGGCCACAGTCTGCGGGATGTGCAGCGGCCCGCACGAAACGGAGAGGTGCTTGGCCAAATTCAAGGCCAAGAAGGCTGTCCCCACCCGCTGCCCCAACTGCTTGGGAAAACACCATGCGTGGCACCCCGGCTGCCCTACCAGAGTAGCACTGGTCGATCGGGGGCGAGAACGCCAAGTTGCCTAGGTAAAGGAGCAACAGGCAAGCAGCAACAAACCAGCACCTCCAGGAACCTTCATTTGGGGACAGCAACGCCGTCCAATAGCAACTGCACCAACAGTGCTAGATGAGGCAGCGTTTCTGCCACTCCAACCTGCTCTCACTCATCACACGACGACCGCGGAGGTCCAACACCCTCCTCCCCCTCCAGTTCGGAAGACAGTCGAGGAGTTTACTCCACCCATGCCCCACAACACGGACTCTCCTCTCATAGTCTTCACAAGGGAAGAACTGCGAACGCTGGGCACAGAAATTGCCAGAAGCCTGGCTCAGATGCTGGGCACGATTCTCGGCAGGCCTCTGGAAACGGCACCATTAGTGCAGGCCGTCGACGCCATTGTCGACCAAGTGGTGGAGGCAAAGCAGCACCCACGCCCTCCTACCCTAGTACCTCGTGCATCACCTCCCACACAGACAACTGTGGAAGAGCCAATACCAACCGAGCTTCCTCTGCCTCGCCCCCAAATGTCAGTCAACATTCCTCTGGGACTCACACCAGCCACAGCAGCGATTGAGGAAGAGCGGAGGGCCCTCGGACTCCCAACAGATCCTCCCCAGTGCCAGACACCACTGCCAGCCTCTGAGTCCTACAGTGGAACTGCTCAGGGGCACGGAGCAAGCTCGCCCACCTCCAGGAGGTGGTTGCTCAGGAAAACATAC
The DNA here is from genome assembly GCF_032717465.1 of Coenobita brevimanus. Classification (NCBI taxonomy): domain Eukaryota; kingdom Metazoa; phylum Arthropoda; class Malacostraca; order Decapoda; family Coenobitidae; genus Coenobita; species Coenobita brevimanus. Next base: position 3,806,437 of record NC_137070.1, on the reverse strand, counting down.
GTCTTCCTGCTCCAAGAGACACTCCTCCCCCACAGCTCCACTTTTCAACTCGGAGGCTTCAAGGGCTTTTTTCTCCCCCGAATCAGGGGTACTAACCGAGGATGTGCTATCCTCGTTCGGGATTACATCCCTAGCAACGAGTACGACCCTCCAATACACTGCGGCGAGGGCGTAGAGGTGCAAGGTGTTGTTTTGCATCTTGCCTCGACCTCCCTAACATTTTCCAATGTCTATAAAAATCCAGCAGGGACCCTTGATCTGGGAGAGATTATGGCTCATGCTCCAGCGGAGTCCACATTTATTGCGGGAGATTTTAATGCTCACTACACTGTTCTCTCCTCACCAATTTCAACAAACGATGACGGTCGCCACCTCGACATTGCCTTAGAAGAATTCCCTGGAGTAGCCCTCTTAAACAATCTGTCTGAGCCCACCCACGTAAGCAGTGGTAGACTTCATCTCTTCTTCGTTTCTTCTCCTCGTGCCAGTGTGTCCAGGTGGTCCCTACACCCATATATCATTAGCGATCATTTCGCTCTGGTGACAGATCTCCTGACGGCCCCACTCCCACCTCCTCCGCCGCCTCCACCTTGCTGGGACCTCCGACGGGCGAACTGGCCAACATTTGCTGAGGCTGTTCAGGTGGCCCTAGTCTCTGTCGCTCCTCCTTCCACCCTTGAGGACTATGCAGAATATGTTGCCCACACACTTCATCGTGCCACCACTGCCAGTGTTCCCCTTACGAAGAGCCCCACGGCCCTCTTTCAAGACCATTGGTATTACAATGAGAGGGTCCGTGAACTAAACCATCGGCTCAACTCAGCACGAAAGACATTTCGACGACGACCCTCTTCACCTACAAGGAAATACCTGGTTGCAGTGGCGCGACATGTTTCCCATGAAAAACGCCGTACAAGGGAGGAGGCTTGGATAAAATGCTGCCGGTCCCTAGACTGCCACTCCACTCTTAAAGAGATGTGGGCCCGTATTATATATGTGTCCATTCCCCGGCTTCCCAAACCACCATCTCACCCTGATCCAGCGGGCAAGGCCAAACGTCTTGCACTCCTCTTTGCTGCACGCACAGCTTCTAGTGTGCTACCACAAGATGTCAGGGACTTGCAGGCACGCCATGCAGACCCTCGTGTGGAAGCAATTGAGGCAGCTTGCTCCAGCTTGGATGTCGCTGACCATCTTTTTACCAATCATGAACTCGACAGGGCACTTAAAAACAGGCGGGATACAGCTGCGGGAAGTGATGGTGTAGTGTACTCCTTCCTAGACCATGCTGGCCCTAGCGGGAAGGCCACTATCCTTGATTTGTTCAACCATTCATGGGTGGAAGGTTGCCTACCGAGATCGTGGAAAACAGCCATTATTCACCCTATACCCAACCTCGTGACCCAACCAACATGAGGCCGATTTCCCTACTCAGCTGCATAGCTAAGACTGCAGAAAGGCTAGTGCTTTCGCGGCTTGCTTGGAGATTAGGCCCTCTCCATCCACATCTTTTTGCCTTTCTCCCGGGCAGAAGCATGATACACTGTCTCACTTCCCTTTTGGGTATGCTGAGACGCGGTCATGGTATGGGTGTTTTCCTCGATCTTGAGAAGGCTTTTGAGAGAGCAAACCCTCTTGCTGTCCTGGCAGCTCTTGCAGCTAAAGGGGTGGGGGGAAGGCTTCTCTCGTGGGTGAAGGATTTCTTTCATGACCGATGAGCTTCCAGGGTCACATTTCTGCCTCTTTCCCACATGAGAACAGCACTCCACAAGGCAGTGTGCTGAGCCCTCTTCTTTTAATGTACTCATTAAGGGCCTCCTTAATACCAACTATGGCCGTGGTGTTACACTACTCTGTTATGTGGATGATCTTGCTCTTGTTTTTTCACAAAGGAACTGTTTTGCACAGGCACCAGTCGTCCTTGCCCGCTTATATGACAAGTGCTGTGACCTTGGCCTCAAGGTCAACTTTGAAAAATCAAAATGCCTGCCTTTTGGTCTATGTCCACCTGATCGTCCTCTTATTTTGGGGGGTCATCATCTGGAAGTGGTTCACCATCACCAATACCTAGGTGTTTGGCTTGACAGCCGGTTAACATTCACTTGCCATGTCCGCTATTTACGAGAAAGTGCTGCTACCTGTACCTGTGCCCTCAGAGCCCTCTGTAGTCGCTCTCTAGGGGCCTCATTTTGGGTCCTCAGAACATTTTATGTGCATGCCATTCGCTCGATAGTGGACTACAGTGCACCGTGCTTAATAAACATCTCTGAAAAGCTCAGCAGGTCTCTGGAAGTTATCCAGAACACTGCTCTGTGTGTCATGCTCGGTGCACCCCCATGGACTCGTCTTGTCAACCTCAGGGCTGAGAGTGCCTTCCCATCTCTTAAGTATCGGATATGGGTACGAACAACGGCTGTCACTGCTCAACTCTGCCGACATCAATCACATCTTCCTGTGTCTGCATTACTTCAGCGTACTCTAAGTCGACCCCCACATCCACACACGGAAGGGGACTGGATTCTTGCAACTGCTGACATCATCCGACGCCTGGATGTAACTGACGCCATTACAGGAGACACTGATTTGCCATGTCCTGGATACTCACCTGCACCACATTGGCGAACTTCAAGTTTTACGTATGTTCTTCCTTCGTCAGGGACTCCAAGGTCTTCATTTCCTGCTGTACTACGCCAGGATGGACTCCGACGTGTGGCAGACCTTCAAGCACCAAACTCTGCTATTTATTACACCGACGGGTCGGTTGATGCTCAGGGGAATGCAGGAGCTGCAATGGTCTGTGGCACTCATGTTGAGACTTGCCGGGTATCCTCTGGGGTCTCTGCATACCAAACTGAGTTGGTTGCCATACTGGGTGTACTTAGACATGCTGATCGACACCTCTCTCGACGTGTCGTTATCCATACAGACTCCCTCTCTTCCCTCCACGGCCTCATGGTGCATCGATTCCCTGATAATATCCATCTCATGAGAAGTATCATGACGGTGGCTGAGTCAATCACTAGGAGAAGTGGTGAAATTTTTCTTCATTGGCTACCTGGACATGTTGGCATTGCAGGGAATGAAAATGCTGACGTTGCTGCTCGGCAGGCCTGCTCTCTTCCTCAGGTAACATTTCCTTTACGATCCAGTATCTCTGCTGTCATGCGCAGGGTGACCACCACCATAGGCCACATGTCACGTGAAGAACGCGAGACACAAGTTTGGGAGGGAGCACGCTCGGAAAAATGGTACGCCACAGCAACGTCCTATGCACCCCTATCGGTTGCACCTGGTACTCCCAATCACACTATAGTACTTATTCGTAGATTACGATTAGGATTTCCCTGTTAGAGTCAGATAACAGGAAGTAACCCTGAACCAGGCCCTCACTTTCTTGAACAAAGCGTTCAGCCTTTGATTCATTATGTCCTGGACTGTCCTGCAACAGCCCATCTTCGTTCCAGCCTCAATGACCACCCTCTCGGTGGCTTAGACAGATCCCACATGGCAGCAGGTATCATTGGAAGAACTCCAACTCCTGTGCTTTTGAGGGTGGTTACTGCCTACCCTCCTCCTCGATAGAGAATAGCCTGCTAGAAGTAAGACTAACTAACTTGACGGGCTTTCCATGCCCGTGTTCTCCTTTTTAGGAGAACGAATCTAATCTAACTAACCATATGACGAGGTCAAAACAACGACCAGACACAAGCAAAGACAGGAAGGAGCATCGAAAAGCCCCCCGTCGTCCTCGTCCTCGTCGTCGTCCACCTCCTCCTCCTCCTTCACCTCCTCCTCCTCCTTCTCCTCCTCCTCCTCCTCCTCCTAATCCTCCTCCTCCTAATCCTCTTAATCCTCCTCCTCATCCTTCTCCTCCTCCTCGTTACTGTTTTTCAATCCATGCTATTTTATAACAAACAAGCTGCGGGATTACTATCTTAGCCATCATCCGAAAGCAGTAAACCCTCCTACTCTCGGGGGATAGGTTGTGACTTAATGATGTTCATAATACCAGGACGTCTGGCTGCCAGATTACATGTGTACCACAAGTTGAAGACGTCCCTCTGAGGCACCTATAGAGAATGTAAACTAACTATTGACTTAAATTATGCCTGAATAATACTCGATCTTCCGTAGATTCAATTGGTAGACTTCGTTTACTCTAGAAATTAGATTAGCTTTCGTTAATTCTTTGCCACTCGAAGATCTTTTAATACTCTGAAAAAAATCGGATGGTAGCTGAGTAAATATGAAAAATAGCCAAGACATTGAGGTGTATCGGGAAAAACTAGAAATATTTTATATGTCAAACTATAATGGAAGTGTGAACTGTCTGATTCACTTAGCAGGCTTTGCTGAAAAGTACAACGTATGTATCGGCTAAAGAATTACGTGAACCTTTTTCACTTATCGGATCAAGGGCATTGCCTATTGTTCATGACTGTTTTCTTTGTTTGTTTTTTTTCGGTTGTTTTCGTAAGGCAGAGATTTAAGCAATTGACGGATTAATAGTGAATATCATTCTCCCTGAAACTGTGCTGTTTAGGATACAGACTGTACTCTACCTGAAACTGAGAGTGAAGCTAGGAAGAAGACAAAATGATTACTACGAATGGTGAGGGAAAGACGTGTTAGAAGACAAGTGAGCAGACCGGCAGATATGAAATGATCATAAAATCACACTTGGTAATACTATCACACTGACTCATGAATTAGGTAGACCTGCCGTATATTCTGTATGGAAGATGGGTAATAGCGTTGAGATGGTGAGTTGTGATGCCTTTGGGTGCGTGGGATTGCTGAGACTTTCGGGAAGGAGAGTCAAACATATATCCAAAATCAAGCACTTACTAGTTAGGAAATGAACACAAGCACAAAAACACATATAGTAACAAAAAAACAAAAACTCAAACGCAAACGCAAACACAGACAAAAACAGACATGCACACACACACACACACACACACACACACACACACACACACACACACACACACACACACACACACACACACACACACAGACTTACACACACACACACACACACAGACTTACACACACACACACACACACACACACACACACACACACACACACACACACACACACACACACAGAACCTAATTGGCACGGGTGCAGCATTTACTGACACTTATTTAATAAACATTAACTCACGTGTGACATGTATCTCCATAGCAGAGCACACCAACAAACCGGTCTAAATCCATTCGTCAACTAACGACAATACGAGCCCGCCTTATATAGGAGAACTCAGGTCAGGCAGAAGCTTAACTCAGGGACGGAAATAACGCAACTAAATGAAGCACGAATGACACAACAGACTCACTCAAGGTCAAAACCTCGAGTACATACGGGAAGGTTGCTAGAAAAGGCGTCGTAGTCGTCGTCGTCGTCGTCGTCGTGTCTTGACTTCCAGACTATTCTGAAATGTGAAGCAGCAGGATTACATGTTCAGTTTCCCTTTTAAACCAGTTCACACTTCTCTCGGGGGATTGGATGAGGCTGAAGGACCTTCCTATGACCAAACCATTCAGCCGTCCGGTTACATCGGTACCATCACATGGAGGTGTCCCTCTGAGGCACCTCTGCAGAGTGTAAACTAACTATTGAACTAAAATATATATAAATAAAATTCTAGCGTCTCTATATTCCATTGGGCTGAGGAGAAACTTATTTTACTGAACAATTTAGATTAGCCTTCATTATATCTTTACCACCTGAAGATCCTTCGTAGCCCGAATAAAATCGAAAGGTAGCTGAGTAACTATGAATTATAGCTATGATATGAGAGATAGGGATAAAAGCTAGAAATCGTTACTGTGTCAAAATGTCAAGGAAGTGTGAACTGTCAGATTCATTTACCTTTATTGAAAAGTGCAACGAAGGTATCGACGAAATATTTACGGCAAATTTTTCCACGTATTGAACCAAGTGCATTGTGGATAGTTCATGTCTGTTTTCTTTGTTGCTATTATTCGGCTGTTTTTGTAATTCTGATCAGTTAGTCAGATCAGGTGCGGGTAAGGGGATGGGTCTATTATGCTGTGGCAGGGGTAAACCAGCCCGGCTGTCGGGCCCTGCTGCGGATGTCACTGATTCCACTGCGCAGTTGATCCTTGTGCGGTGTGGTGCTGTGAGGATCTGTCACTTCTCCCTTTTGAGGGCTAAGATGCGAATGAATGTGTTTGAATGGATGCGTAAATAGGGAGTGTGTCGTCCTATCTCGGCTACCTCCCTTTCCTTGGAGGAAGCAGCCTAAGTATATAGATAGATAGATAGATAGACTTTTAAGCAACTCACAGATTACCTGAAAATTTCATTCACCCTTCAAAATGTGCTGTTTAGGATAAAGACTGCACTGTAGCTGAAAATGAGCGTGAAGCTAGCAAGAAGACAAAATGAACACTAAGAATGGTAAGGGAAAGACGGGTTAGAAGACATGTGAGCAGACCGGCAGGTAGGCAAGGATCATAAAAACACAAGTCGTAACACTGAGTCCTGAATGAGATACACATGAAGTGTATTTAGTATGGACGATGGGTATTAGCGTCGAAGTGGTGATACGGGATGCCATACGGTAAGTGAGAGTGTTGAGACTAACGGAAAAACAGTCAGATTCATGTCCAGAATCAGACATTTACTCGTAAGCAAACAAACACAAACACTCTCACAAAAACACACAAACTCAGAAAAACACACACACACACACACACACACACACACACACACACACACACACCTAAGAAATCGAATAAATACAAGAGAAAAACACACAAACACAACACAAACACACACACACACAAATATAAAACCTAATATATATGTCATATCCTGACACTCTTAAATGATAAACAGTACCTTACATGTGGCAGATATCTTACAACATTCATAATATACACAGAGCAGAACACACCAACAAAAGTCTCTAAATGCAGCTGTTAACTAACGACAATCAAAGCCTGCCTATATACATAAACTTAGAGAGGCAAGAATTGAAACTCTGTGAAGAGAGATGTGAAAAAAAAATGAACCAAAAATAACAGAACAGACTCTGACGAGGCTCTCCTTGCTCAGACGCCGTCTGGTTCGGAGCTCTGACCACTCTCTCTCTCAGACTGGACTCTGTCTCGTTTACTGTGTTGGAATTTTGCCAGCTTTTCCTGGTATTTCTTTCTCTTTTGGGACTTAGTCTCTGTTAGAGAGATTGTATTTCTCTTTACTATACTCGAGGCCCAACTCAGTCCCTGACAGACAGCCACTGCCTGACTGTCTAGTGTGTTTGCGTGTGTTTCTCTGTGTTTGTGTGTGCTTTTTTTTTTTTTTCACGGCTAGCCGTTTGTGTCCCCTGACGTGGTTCGACGCCGAACCCTGAAGGGGTGCCGCTAGGGCACTTCCATGAAGGGGGGCCTTTTGGGCCTGATTATAGGAAGCGTCAGGGGCGGCTCTTTCTGCTATGGTTAGGACAAGTCCCATAGGTGGCAGTAGCGTGTTCCCTACGTCGCCCTTTAGAGGGCGGGGAGAATAGGTACCCGTTACTGTAGGGCGTTTTTTTTTGCCGTGCTTTCTACTTTATTTTTTAGTGTGTTTGCTTTGTTTTTTTGTGCCTGTCTGGTATATGTGTGTGTGTCTGTATGAGTAACGTTTGTGTGTGTTTGTGTGTCTGTCCCTCAGGGACATGATTAGGAGGACAGGAATCCCCCGACCCACGGGCCAAGCCCGTCAAACCTTTTCCCAGCAGAGGACGTCTCGCCCTGCTGCCGTGCCAGGGGCGAAGCGGGATCGGCGTCTTTCAGACGCCAGCTCCCACTCGTCGACGTCTGGCGACGCCTCTGCTTCACCTAACTCTCCTAGGCTTAAGGGGACTGCTCCCCATGCTTGGCCTGTTGCCTCAGGCCCCCCTTCCTCTTCGGGACGTGCACGTGCAACCAAGTTTGCACGTGTGCTTGAGGGAATGGAGGACGATGCTTCAGCTCTTCCTCCTGTCCCCAGAACCAAATGAAAGACCGCTGGTGCCACCCATCCAGCCGCCACTCCCTCTGTGCACCCGCGCCTTCAGGCGCCATCACCTCCTGCCTTGGCTGCACAGAAAGTCCGTGCTGGAACAGCACCTGCCACTGCCGGCTCTCCTGCTGAAGCTGCCCATTCTGCTACAGCTGTCGACTCTCCTGATGCCGATGGATTTATCCCTGTGGTGCGCAAACCATGGCGAGCGCTGTAGGGAAACGCCACTCCTCCAGCATCTAGGACTTCAGTGCCATGGAGGCATCCCTCCGTCTCGGTAGCCGTGCGCCCTCTGCCTCGCTCTTCTTTCCCAGCGTTCCGCGTGCCGTTACAAGAGGGGCATGCGACCAGTTACGACGCTGTAGCCGCACTGGAGCGTTACCTGCCGGAGCTCCAATGCTCCATTCTAACTGGGAAAGATGGGAGCTCAGTCTTGGTGCCGAAAGACGAAGGAGCTTACGACCTATTGATGGCGGCAGCACAAGACGAGGCCTCCCCTGTCAAACTAAAAGAGCTGACACCTGGGCAGCAGAACAGAAAGGCAGTCGTCATGGGCTACCCCTTGCGGATGCCCGTGGAGATACTGTTACAGCACCCTCAGGTCGAAGAGGCAACCCGCTGCCAGAAAGCGCGTACCAGGGAGGAGACTCAACAGGTTGTCGTCACCCTGCGGGGTCCTCTCATCCCTGTGATCGACCTGGGGAACTGGGGAGAATACCACCTCCGCCCTTTAACCCCCGAGCCACTCCGCTGCTACAGGTGCCAGCGATATAGCCACCACAGAGCCACTTGCAACCGGGCCACAGTCTGCGGGATGTGCAGCGGCCCGCACGAAACGGAGAGGTGCTTGGCCAAATTCAAGGCCAAGGAGGCTGTCTCCACCCGCTGCCCCAACTGCTTGGGAAAATACCATGCGTGGCACCCCAGCTGCCCTACCAGAGTAGCACTGGTCGATCTGGGGTGTTACATAGCCTATGATTTCATCATCCTTTGTGTAATTCTAACGTACAGCTTGCTGCCTGTTTGATCACGAGCGTGTTCTACCTCAGTCCACCCTTCTACCGTTATAGTAGAGTAAGCCGTTCTTTCTGTTGATCAGTGCAGAATTGTCAACTCTTTGTCCCCATGGCTTCATTTGCGCGTCCTTCTTACAAGTTGTATCAAGCTCTGCCGGCCCCTATATAATGAGCTCAGTCTCTACATTAATTGCCACTTAGATCTACTCCTCATTTTGTTCACATCTCTGTCCTCCCCTGTACAGTTGTTATTGTGAGTGCTCAGGAAGTCTCCAACCATCTAGCAGCTGTGTAATTTGAGTATAAGTGTTATTGCATTTTGTTCTTGTACTGTATAGCATAAGTTGTTAATTTGTAGGCCTAGTGAGGTTTTTGTAATTCATGTAAGGTTCTTATTGTTGGCCATTGTTCATAATAGTTTGTATCTGTAATAATTTATCTTGCATTAACTGAGCATTACCCAGTGTATTTTCATTTTATCAGGGCTGACTTAGGTAAATTTACTCTTGCTAATTTCGTTAATAGAGGCTATTGCAGTTAACCATATATTTAACCTGTTTTTTGCCATTACATTATCCTTATGAGTCCTGAATGTTTTGTTGTTAGTTTGAGCATTAAACTTTAACTTGTAATTTTATCTAACTCTTTTGTTTTGAACCTGGAACTTTACGGGACAGTAGTGATTTTTTTAGTATTCTCACTTAAAGTGTACATTATCTTTCGCTGTTCCGTAACATAAATTTGGCGACCTCATATCAGGATATTCAGGATATTATCATAAGGATATTGCTCGATATTTTGTGACTGTTACTTATTCATGATGTCTACTATTACTACACTTGATGAAGCCAAAGATTTTTTGTCAAATGTGCAAACAGTGTGTGATGTAGAAAACAGAACAAAGAATGAACTTAAGCTTGTTGCTCAACAATTGGGAATTGCTGTTCGCTCTCATCATTCTAAAGATCAAATTGTTGACATGATTAATGAAAGTGTAGTAATAGTAGACATCATGAATAAGTAACAGTCACAAAATATCGAGCAATATCCTTATGATAATATCCTGAATATCCTGATTTGAGGCCGCCAAATTTAGGTTACGGAACAGCGAAAGATAATGTACACTTTAAGTGAGACTACTAAAAAAAATCACTACTGTAGGTATATGTGCGGGAGTCAGTGAGAATGAGAGGGCAAGAGAGGGAGTATGTCTGATGATAAGCAAGAAGTGGAAGGAGAATATAAGAGAGTATGGAACAGTGGGTGCAAGGATTGTATGGGTGAGGATGAAAGTAGGTATACAAGCATGGGCGATTGTATGTGTGTATGGTCCAACAGAGGATCGAGTGGCAAGAGTGAAAGATGAGTTTTGGGGAGAGTAGAAGCATGTATGGACAAGTTTGAGAGGAGTGAGAGAGTGCTGTTGATTGGAGACATGAATGGCAAAGTTGGGAATGTACGAGTGGATGGAGTGGTTGGTCAATGGGGTGTGCCAGCTGAAGTAGATGGGAATGGTAGTGCTTTGGTGGACATCTGTGCTGGTAAGGGGTTGGCAATAGCCAACACCTACTTTCGTCATAAGATGATCCACCGGTATACATGGAGAGTAATGAGGAGGATGGATGGTGAACTTGTTGAACGAAAGGCAATGATAGACTACGTGTGTGTGGATGAGCGAATGAGAAGACAAGTGTTGGATGCAAGAGTGTGGAGAGGGTGGGGGAATGGAGTCACTGACCATCACTTAGTGATGTTGGCGGTAGAGCTGCAAAGAAAGTGGTTGAGGAGACGAAGGGGAAGACAGAAGGAAGCAGCTTCTGTGAGAAGAATGGAGAAATTGCAAGATAGTGAGAAAATGACAGAGTATAAGAGCATAGTGGAAGAAAGATTGGGAAGGTATGAGCTGGAGCAGATGGAAGGGGTGGAAGACGTATGTAAGATATTCACGGAAGAGATAAGCGCAGCGTGTGAGGCGGTTTGTGGAGTGAGGAGGAGATGCAAGGGTGTGCAAGGGACAGCATGGTGGAATGATGAGGTGAAACGAGCTGTGGAACAAAAGAAGAAGGCATATGGTGAATGGTTGGCGGGTAGAGGTAGGGGAGAAGATGAAAGAGAGAAGAGAGAGGTATATGTGAGCAGGAGGAGGGAGGTTAAGAGACTGGTGAAGGAGAGTAAGAAGAAAGTGGATGAAGTGTTTGGGAGGAATCTGAGTGTGAAGTGGAGGGAGAGTAAGAAATTGTTTTGGAAGGAGGTAAAGAAAGTAAGGCTGTGTGAAAGGGGAAATAGTAGGGGAGTGAAAGATAGGAATAGTAGATTGTTGGTGGAGAAGAGAGAGAAGTTGAGGAGATGGAGGGAGCACTTTGAGGATTTGTTGAATGTAGAGAGTGAGAGCAGTGTGAGTATAAGTGGTTGGGGAATGGCTGGGAGAAGAAGAGGTGAGAGGAGGGAGGAAGAGATCAGTAGGTCGGAAGTAGTGGAAGCGATGAAGAAGATTAAGCTGGGAAAGGCCCCAGGAATTGATGAAGTGTGTGGTGAAATGCTTAGTTATGGGGGTGAGTTTGTTGTGGAGTGGATATGGAAGTTTTGTAGATTGGCTTGGGAAGAGGGAAGGGTTCCAGAGGACTGGAAATCAGGTATAATTGTTCCTCTGTACAAAGGAAAAGGGGAAAGAGAAGTATGTGGTAACCATAGGGGTATTTGCCTTCTTAGTGTGACTGGTAAAATATATGGTAGAATACTCATTGATAGGGTTAGGCATATGACAGAGGAGCTAGTTGGAGAAGAACAAGGGGGATTTAGGAAGGGAAAAAGGTGTGTAGATCAGATATTTGTTTTAAGATGTTTAGTGGAGAAGTATCTAGAGAAGGGAAGGAAAGTGTACGCTGCCTTCATGGACTTGGAGAAAGCTTATGACAGAATAGATAGGCAAGGTATGTGGAAGGTATTAAGAATATATGGAGTGGAGGGGAAATGGTTGAGTGCTGTGAAGAGTATGTACAAGGGAGCTAGGGCTACGGTGCGAGTGGATGGTGAGCTGAGTTAGTTCTTTGATCTCAATGTGGGACTGAAACAGGGGTGTGTGATGTCTCCATGGCTGCTTAATATATATATGGATGGGGTTGTAAAGGAGGTGCAAGGTAGGGCAGTGGATGTGGGGGTGGCCCTAATGAATGAGGGTGAGATTTGGAAGTTTCCGGTGTTGCTGTTTGCTGATGATACAGTATTGTTGAGTGAAGATGAATGGGAGTTGCAAGGTTTCGCGAATGAATTTGGGACAGTGTGTAGGAGGAGGAAGCTGTAAGTTAATGTAAACAAAAGTAAAGTTATGGTGTTTGAGAGGAATGAAGTCACAGAGTGTGCAGTGAGGTTGGATGGTGAGGATATGGAGAATGTGAGTGCATTCAAGTACTTGGGTAGTGTGATGAGTAAGGATGGAACTTTGGGGGATGAAGTACGTGAAAGGGTACAGCAGGGAAGAAAGGTTGTTGGTACACTGAAAGCAGTGATGAGAAATAGGGAGATGAGTATAGAAGTTAAAAAATCACTGCATGATGGTATTGTGATCCCTACCCTGACGTATGGAAGCAAGGCGTGGACCTAGCAAGAGGGGAACAAGTCAAGAGTGAGAGCAGTGGAAATGAGTTACTTGAGAGGAGCATGTGGAGTGACGTGGAGGGACAGGTTGACGAATGAAGAAGTGAAGGAACGTTGTGGGGTAGATGTGGATGTGGTTGAAAAGATTAGGAGAAATACACTTTTTTTTTTTTTTTTTTTCCATAATAATCATGGCAGCGCAACTGCCAGGGTCATATGCCGCCGTATAACAAAGAAGTAAAAAGCAAAAAACAAAAAATAGAGGATAAGCCAATAAAAAAAGGAGAAATTCTAAATATCTTTAAGAAGTCCTGCCTCCTTGACAAAGGAGAGGGTTGCCCCTCCCAAGGCACAGGCATCCTCCCCAGGCACGGAGGAAAGATGATACTCACCTCCATCCGTTTGGTGGTCAGAGAGGAACCGACGCCGTAAATCCTCAAGACTAGGACACTCCACCAACAGGTGCCGAACAGTCAAGGGAACCAGACAGTCATCACAGAATGGAGGAGGAGCCCTCTCCATTAAAAAACCGTGAGAGAAACGGGTGTGGCCAATGCGGAGGCGGCACAAAGCAGTCTCCCATTGACGAGGGAAGCCCTGGTAACTGAATGAGCCCACCTGCTGGCAAATCGAGCGCAACTTATTGGCACCCACAGCATCCCAATGCTCCTGCCAACAGCACCAAACTCTGAAGGCAATAAAGGAGCGCATATCTGCAGCAGGCAGACGATACAGAGGGGACTGTGCAAGAGGGGGACGAGCCGCTGCCGCCTTGGCCAGCTGATCAGCTCGTTCATTCCCTGCCACTCCTACATGAGCTGGAACCCAACAGAAATCTACACGACGTCCACGACGCCCTAAAAGGAAAAGCCACTCTAAAATGGATAAAACCAAAGGATGAGAGGGATTAAAAGACTCCATTGCAGAAAGAGCACTTCGTGAGTCACTAAAAACAGTAAAAGCAGTGTGGGGGAGAGTGAAGAGAATCTGAAGGGCAAATAAAATAGCAGTCAGCTCAGCCGTAAAAACAGAAGCAGTCACAGGGAGGCTCCCACCTCGACAGAAGGTGGGAAACACCACACCAAAGCCCACACCCGCATCAGACTTAGATCCATCAGTATAAACTGGTATGGAGTCCCCATGAGAAGAGGCATGCTCTAAAAACAGAGAAAATAAAACCTGAGAAGGAAAGGAGGCCTTACTGGATGAGAAGAAACGACAAAATGTCACCCTGGGGAGAAGCCAGTATCCCACCCTCGGGACACGGTGGGGAGTGATCGGCACAGAAGGAACAGAGAAGCTAGACATAATCGACTGCACCCTGAAACCAAAGGGCTTTGGAAAGGATGGTCGAGTGGCAAAAATAGGTGACTGAGAATCTTGAGAGATCTTGAGAAAGGGCACGGAGTCTGGGAGACGAGATAAGCGATACCAACATCTCATCAAAAGGGAAGAGCGGAGCAAGTCTAGAGGAAGGACACCAGCATCAGCCAACAAACTCGAAATCGGGGAAGATCGGAATGCCCCAGTGGCGAGACGAACACCAGCATGATGTATGGAATCTAAAATACGAAGCCGGGCTTCTGAGGCAGAGGAATAAACTTCACATCCATAATGAAGTTTGGATAAAATCAGAGACTGATGCAAGAGGAGGAGGGTCTTGCGATCAGCTCCCCAGTATGTGTGCGCTAAAACTTTCAAGAGACCAAATGCTCTGAGACACTCAGCTTTTACGTACCTCAAGTGAGGGACCCAAGTCAACCGGCTGTCAAAAATCAGCCCTAAAAACCGGGTTTCCTTTAAACACGAAATACGACGCCCATCTAAAAAAAGGTTTGGGTCAGGGTGGACTCCACGAACACGACAAAAATGCATGGCAACGGTCTTCTTGAAGGAAAATCGAAAACCTCGTTCATCAGCCCATCTAGAGACACGGTTGAGAGCCATCTGCATCCTCCTTTCTGCCATTGACATCCGTGAGGCAGTGACAGAGATTGATAAATCGTCAACATAGAGAGAGCCACGAACACCATCAGGGAGCACAGAAATAACGCTGTTAATTGCCACTGCGAAAAGGGTAACACTTAGTATGCTCCCTTGTGGCACACCATCCTCAAGGGGACGTGCAGTAGACAGCTCACTCCCGACTCGGACCCGAATAAAACGATTAGATAAAAACTCCCGGATAAAAGTGGGGAGTTGCCCACGGAGACCAAACTCATAAAGAGATTGCAATATACCATGACGCCAGGAAGTGTCGTACGCCTTCTCCAAATCAAAGAACACTGTGATATGATGCTGGTTAGTTGCAAAAGCCTGGCAGATGGAAGATTCTAAAGAAAGGAGAGCATCTGTGGTCGACCGCATCTTCCGAAACCCACACTGGACTGGAGACAAGTAACCACCCTTCTCTAAGTACCACATGAGCCGACTATTCACCACCTTTTCGAGGACCTTACAAAGGCAAGATGTCAGCGAGATAGGGCGATAATTAGTGGCCTGCAAGTGATCCTTCCCCAGCTTAGGGATGGGGAGAACCACAGCAACACCCCATGAGGTCGGAAACCCACCATTGCACCAAATTCTGTTATACAGTGACAACAGAAAATGAAGGCCTGCATCAGGCAAGTGGTGTAAGAAGGCATATGGGACATCATCCAAGCCTGGAGACGAGTCGCGACACTGCGACAATGCCATCTGAAGTTCAGAAGCAGAAAAAGCAACATTATACGACTCCTCCGCAGTAGATGGAAAACTAATGCCCAAAGATTCCAGGTGCCGTCGGCGGCGTGCCGACGGGGATGAGGTGTCCTTCCTAGAGACATTAGCAAAATGAGTTGCAAATATCTCGGCAACAGACGAAGAATGAGCCACCACCACACCTGCATGAGATAAAACAGGAGGAGAGGGAACAGGAAATTTCCCTGAAATCTTCCTCACCCGTTTCCACACTTTTGTGAGAGGAGTCTGTGAAGAAATTGAAGAAACAAATGATGCCCAAGACTTCCTCCTAGCCTCCTTCATAACTCGCCGGGCATGAGCTCAGGCCCTCCTATATGCCGCTAAGTAACCAGGGTCACCTCGGTGACGACGAAGTCGGGAGAAAGCAGCACGTTTAGCCCGAACAGCAGAAGCACACTCATCAGTCCACCAGGGAACTGGACGGCAAGGAAAGTGACCAGCTGTTCTCGGAATACTCTGCAGTGCCGCCGAGTGTAGTAAGTCTGTGAAATACTCAACAGCAGCATCAGTGCTGACAAAATCCTCCACACATCGGTTCGGGGAACACAGCTCCTCAAAAACCGGCCAGACAGCCCTATCCAAGCGCCAGCGGGGAAGACGACGCCGAGGCGCACTCTGTGTCAATCTTAATAAAATAGGGAAGTGGTCACTGCCATGTAAGTCTGGTAACACAGCCCATGTAAAATTCAGGGCTACCCCTGCAGCGCATAGAGACAAATCAATAGAAGTAAAAATACCCGTTTGACTATGGAAGTAAGTAACTTCACCAGAATTTAAAATGTACAGGTCCACATCCTCCACAATGGAGGCTAACATAGTACCTCTAGCATCAGCTGTGGAGCCACCCCACAGGGGATAATGACTGTTCATGTCAGCCAGCAAGAAATAGGGTGAGGGAAGTGCACGAATAAGATTTTCAAGATCAACCCTCTCAATAGTGGCACTAGGAGGGAGGTACAAAGAGCACACAGTATAACGACGGGGAAGGAAAATCTGGAGAGCAACAGCCTGCAGTGGAGTGTTAAGATTCACAGCAGTGAAATGTATGTCACTGCGTACTAGAATAGCCACACCCCCACCATGACCTTGTCCAGGAAGAGGATCTGAATAAAAAACCTGGTAACCAGGTGGACTGGGAGGCGCAGCATCACCAACCATTGTCTCTTGTAGGCAAACACACACAGGTGAATACTCAGCCAGAAGCCAACGGAGTTCCTCCCAGTTGGCTCGTAAACCACGGCAGTTCCATTGAATAATATTAGCCATTAAAACTACTGAAATAAAAAGGGGCAGGGGAGAGGGACAAACAGAAGACCATAAAAAAAAATACTAAAAATATTAAAATGGAGGAACTATATACACAAAAGAAAGGGTCACTTAGTGGAAACCACTGAGCGACCCTGGGAGACAATCTTCTTGGGAATGCGGATACGCCCACTAAGGGGCTTGCCACGGGCAGCAGCATGGCTAGAACGAGGGCCTGGGGTCTGCGAAGTGTTGGGAGACTTCACAGACACCCGTCGCTGCCCAGCAGGAGAGGAAGAGCTACTCCAAACCCTGCCCGGGGCCCCCAGTGAACCAAGAGGTCGAGCAGGAGGGATTGGGGTCCTGGCCTCCAAACGTGGAGGGGGCAGGACAGGATCCTCAGAGGTAACCGGAGGAGGAACATCCGATTCCCCGGAGGAAGAGGTGCCAGACTGACCTGACACCCCAGAAGCCCCCAAAGACCCAGAAGCAGGGTCTGAGGGCTGTTGCACAGATGGACTAACTACAGAGGATGTGGACTCCACGACCGACACCTTGCTTGGAGGATCTTCAAGACTCAAAGACTCTGAGGAACCACGATGATGTTTAGCAAATGAAGAATGTGCACCATGACTACCAGGGGATACCATTGATGTAGAGGTCGAGTTTTGAACTGTAGTGGCAACCGTCTCAAGTGCGGGAGATTGTTGCACTGACATGGAATCAGCAGATGAAGGCATAGGAGCTGACACAACAGGAAGAACTCGGGTCTGCTGCTGGACAGGACGACGAGGACGGCTATGACCGGACAAAGCTGATGCATAAGACACTCCGTTACGGAAAACAGATGACATGGCTCTACTCCTGGCCTCAGGAAAGCTTATTTTATCCCGATTACGGATGAGGAGGATCTCCTTCTCCAAGCAAAACCGGGCACAGTCTTTAGATGAAGCAGGATGTGCCTCACCACAGTGCAAACAACAAACAGGTCCAGGACAGTCCTGTCCTGCATGAGTGGATGCTCCACAACTGACACACACCACTGGGAGGCCCTGTTGCAAACGACGACAGACTCGCCCAACATGCCCGTACATCTGACAGTGGTAGCAGCATCGTGGATTTGGGACAAAGGGTTTGACCCTAAGGGACAACCAAGCCACCTTGATGGATGAAGGCAGAACAGTACAGTCAAACGTCAGCAACAAGGATGGAGTTGGGGTAAGAATACCATCAACCTTCTTCTGAAATCTCTCCACTTTAACGACCCTGTGGACCTGGAGTTCTTCAAGCAGCTTCTCTTCACTGTAACGCAATAAGTCTTTCGAGAAAACAACACCTCGACTTTGATTAAAAAAGGCATGAGGAACACAAGTGAATAGTGCATCCGGGTCCTTACACTGGGCAGCCAGCCGGGAACCCTCTTCAGGGGATGTAACCTCCACTAGGAGGCCACCATCCCCCTGAGGTGAAATCTTCGGCTCTCTGCCACAGATTGACACAATGCGCCGATGAACAGTAAAAATGTCTAGATTCCCAATAGGCTGACCATCCAAAGTGCGAATGGTGTAGTACCTTGGGAAATCAACCCTCTCATAGACACCTGGCAGGACCTCACGGGCATGTCCACAAGATGACGATGTCTGTTGCCGGCTCTTCTTCTTTGTAGTGGCCACTGACCGCAAACCAGTGGAACCAGGCAGGTTTGGTTCCAAGGTGGCAATGTGGGCCTCACCAGCCAGAGGCACACGAGGCACACAGGAGGGAGACTGTGAAGGATGGTCAGGGACGGAGCCAGGGTCGTCAGCCGCAAGAATGTTGTAAGAAGCCATATGTAATAAAAAACAACCTTCATTCCCCCACCCCTCCACCCACCATGGAGCCCAACAAGGGGAGGCCATATGCCAGGGAAAGCACCACTGGCGACCCCAGAGGTAGTGGGAAAGTATACGCAGGTAACCACCAAGGGACCCTGACAAAGGTGACTCCAGGACGATAGGAGCCACCAGGTCCCCCAGTGCCCGCTTGACCCTAAAGCCACTAGGTGACTAGCCTGGATGGCTAGCCAGTGACCAGCCGATTGACCTGGTCGGGCCCAACCAGGCCACCCGTCTAGCCAGAATAAGGGACCAAAGAGGTGTATTGCTAGCTGCAGGGCGCACCATGCAGCATCACTCAACCTCCAGGACTCCCGTCTCCCAGCATTACGGGATGCCATGCACGGCAAACACGTGGGGAGGCAACAGTCCCGCCCTAGATGGCAAATGGGCAGGGACTGACATCACCAGTAGGCCTCCTCTACCAGTGATGTAGGGGGTGCTTGGTCCACGACACTGACAAATGCCGAACCCTACAAAGGTAGGCATGCCTCCAAAGTAGGTGGCACTGCCAGCCACGCTTCAAGCCCCGCCACCACGTCAAGGTGACCCCCTTCAGCGGGGGGAGAAATACACTGAGGTGGTTTGGACATGTGGAGAGAATGGAGAATGAAAGACTGACTAAGAGGGTGTATGTAGGTCAGGTGGAGGGAGGGAGAGGGAGGGGTAGACCGAGGATGAGGTGGAGGGATGGAGTTGAGAGGTATATGAGGGAGGGGGGGTGAGTTGGGGGGAAGGTAGTCAAATGGTGGGTGACAGAGTGACTTGGAGGCGTTTTGTCTGTGGCCACCCTTTGCGGGATTAGGGCGTCGGGCTATAGATAGATAGATAGATTGTTTAATGTAACTCCTCCAAATGAGCAAGCGCAGATTGAATTAGCTAAGTTACAGCTAGCCCTGCAGGAGGTTCAGGCTAAGGAGGCGGAGTCTCGTGCTAAGGAGGCTGAATTTCAGGCCCGTTCTAAGGAGGCTGAGGCACAAGTTGAAATTGCTAGGATTCAGGCAGACCATGAGTATCGCATGAAACAAGGTGGAACTGGATCATCTAGCTCTGATGATTTTGATGTGGCTAAAAATGTTAAACTTGTCCCTCCTTTTAATGAATCTGATTTAACAAAGTATTTTCAGTTGTTTGAGAGGGTAGCTACAGGTTTTAATTGGCCCAAAAAGTATTGGCCAGTACTCCTTCAAACTGTTCTCACCGGTAAAGCTCAAGTAACTTATGCATCTTTGCCTCAGGATCAATCTGATAATTATGATGTAGTTAAGAGCTTGATTCTTAAGGCCTATGAGCTTGTTCCTGAAGCTTATAGAGTAAAATTTAGGACAACTTACAAGCAAGATAAGCAATCCCATGTTGAGTATGCAAAAATCAGAGAAGATCTGTTAGAGCAGTGGTTAAATTCTAAGAATGTGGATTCTGATTTTGACAAATTTAAGCAGATGATTTTGCTGGAGGACTTCAAAAGGTGTATTTATAAAGATGTAAGCCTATATCTTGATGAGAAAAGAATAGATAATTTGTCTGATGCTGCAGTTTTAGCTGATGAATATGTTCTCACTCACAAGAGATATTCTAAAGAAAAAGGGAAAGCTGAGAGAAAGTAAGTTGCCTCTACTCAGAGTACAGGTAACAAGAAAGAGAATAAAGATGATGTTTCTCAGGAAGTAAATACCAGCTCCACCTCTAGATTTCAGAAAAGTAAATGTACTTATTGTAGTAAGCTTGGTCATACTACGGAGAAATGTTTCAGGAGACAGCGTGATGTGAACAAAAAGGAGTCTTTAAATATTCAGTCAATTGGTCTAGTGTCCACCCTTGAGAGTTCCCAGAATTCTTTAACTGAGTTAACTGAACCTGCTTTGAGGGGTAAATTAAATCCTCATAATGAAGCTCCTCTTTTGAGCAGTAACGTGGGTGACACTCTCAAGAGTTCATGTGCTAATTTCCTGTCTGATGGTTTTGTCAGTCCCCTGGACAGTAATGACAGGATATCATTTAAAATATATCGTGATACAGGTGCTTACCAATCCCTCATGCTGACCAGTGTTCTAGGCTCTAATGTTAATTCCTCTGATGAAACTGTAATCTTACAAGGCGTAGGGAATAATTACTTCTCTGTCCCTCTGTGCAGAGTGAATTTAGAGTCTGGTTTTGTTAATGGTTCTGTTATGGTTGGGTTGGTTGAGACACTCCCAATGTCAGGTGTAACTTTCTTACTTGGAAATGATATTGGTGGAAGTCAAGTGTGTCCAGCTCCTCAGTTGTCTAGTGAGCCAGTGGCTGCGGCCCAGGATTGTAATGTCCCTGATGTGTTCCCTGCATGTGCTGTCACTAGGGCTAAGTCTAAAGTTACTGGTGACTTAGAGGATAATGATGATGATGATGTTATCCTAGCTGACACTTTTCTTGCTAATTTGGACCACTCACCAGATGAGGCAGTACCCTGTAGTGTTGATAATTTGTCTCGTCAAGAGTTGGTCGAGTTGCAGGTTGCTGACCCTGAGTTGAAAGGTCTAGCTAACTCTGCTTACAGTGAAGAAGAGTCAGCCGGTGATTCTACTTGTTATTATGTAAAGTCAGGAGTACTTATGAGGAAGCGAAGACCCCCAACAGCATCAGCCGACTGTGAATGGGAGGTTGTACATCAAGTTGTCATCCCTCGTGTTTGTAGGCAGGATATCATTAGAGTGGCTCATGATTCCAGTTTGGCAGGACACCTTGTAGTGAGGAAGACTTTGGCACGCATTTTGAAACACTTCTACTGGCCAGGTATCTTCAGGGATGTTTCCTGGTATTGTAAGTCTTGTCACACCTGTCAAGTTGTGGGGAAGTGTAATCAGACGGAAAAGGTTGCACCTCTAGTTCCCACTCCTCCTTTTGAGGCGCCTTTCACCCGTGTGTTGGTGGATATTGTGGGCCCTCTTCCTAAGACTTCTTCAGGATTTTCTTATGTGTTGACCCTGATTGATATGGCTACTCGTTATCCTGAAGCCATTCCATTTAGATATATCTCAGCAAAGAACGTGGTTAAGGAAATGCTAGGGTTCTTCACAAAGTTTGGTCTGCCCAAGGTGGTACAGTCAGACCGGGGAAGTAATTTCATGTCAAATGTTTTCAAGCAGTCTCTGAAAGAGTTGGGCATCTCCCAGATCACGTCTTCAGCTTACCATCCCCAGACCCAAGGAGCGTTGGAGCGATATCATCAAACACTCAAATCGATGCTCAAGAAATACTGTTTGGAACATCAGAAAGACTGGGATAAAGGTCTTCCATTCGTTGTATTTGCCGCAAGAGAAGCTCCAAATGAATCACTGGGCTTCTCACCCTTTGAACTACTGTTTGGCCATGAAGTAAGAGGACCCCTTAAGTTACTCAAGGAATGCTGGCTGTTGGATGAAGATGACGTCAACCTGCTGGAGTATGTGATGAAGTTCAAAGAACGGCTGTCCACTGCTTTACAGCTGGCGAGAGAGAATTTAGGAGCTGCTCAGGAGAAGATGAAGACTTGGTATGATAAGAAGTCCAGGTTACGCCACTTTCAGCCAGGAGATCAAGTTTTGATTCTGCTACCGGTGCATGGGCAACCTCTTCAGGCCAAGTTTAGTGGTCCTTATTTCGTGGAGAAGAAACTCAGTGATGTCAACTATGTCATCGCCACACCAGATCGTAGAAAGAGCAAGCAACTATGTCACATCAACATGCTAAAGTTATATCACAGGCGGGACGAAAATAATCCAGTCTGCACTGTAGCTGTTCCACCCGAGTCTGCAAGTGAAGCTCTCCCATGCAGTATGAGCCTGAGTGATAGTTTCGGGAAGAATCCTGATATGAATGATCTCCAGACTAAGCTTTCTCATCTACCTCCCGAGGAAAGGCAGGAGTTTTCGGCATTACTGCAGGAGTATCCGCAAGTGTTCCGTGCCACTCCAGGAAGAACCACTGTGTTGATGCATGATGTCGATGTTGGAGATGGAAAGCCAATTAAACTGCCTCCTTACCGTGTGAACCCAGTGAAAGTTCCTCTCATCCAGAAGGAGCTTGGCTACCTGTTGGACCACAAGATGACTGAGCCCTGTCAGAGCGAGTGGAGTTCTCCTGTCACTCTAGTCCCTAAGCCAGGTGGGTCACAGCGGCTTTGCATCGACTACAGACGTGTTAATCAGATAACCAAAACAGACACTTACCCTCTCCCTCGCGTGGAAGATTGCATAGACAAGATCGGAAAGGCTAGGTACATAAGTAAGTTTGATTTGTTAAAGGGATACTGGCAAGTACCTATGACTGAACGTGCTAGGGAGATCTCATGTTTTGTAACACTAGGAAAGACTAACTTTTGCATGTTCTGTAATGCCATATGGTATGAAGAATGCACCAGCCACATTTCAGAAGCTCATGAATGTTGTAACAGAGGGTTTGGCAGGGTGTGTTGTTTATATTGATGATGTATTAATCTTCAGTGACAACTGGAAAGATCACCTATGCCATGTCAGTAAATTTCTTGAGCGTTTGGTTCAGGCTAATCTTGTAGCTAATTTATCAAAGTGTGAGTTTGGTCAAGCTAAAGTTCAGTACCTTGGGTATGTAATTGGTGATGGACATGTTGCACCACCAGGAGCTAAGGTTCAGGTTATAACTGATCTTCCCAGACCTAAAAGTAGGAAAGAGCTACAAAGATTTTAGGGAATGGTAGGTTATTACAGGAGATTTGTTCTTAACTTTTCTATTCTTGTATCACCACTTACAGACCTACTGAAAAATGGAGTTAAATTTATCTATACTTTAGACAGATTATTTTAGAGTAATAAGAAATTTCCTTTGTAAATTTCTTTTTTCTTTGTAGGGAGGTGTTACATAGCCTATGATTTCATCATCCTTTGTGTAATTCTAACGCACAGCATGCTGCCCGTTTGATCACGAGTGTGTTCTACCTCAGTCCACCCTTCTACCGTTATAGTAGAGTAAGTCGTTCTTTCTGTTGTTCAGAGCAGGATTGTCAACTCTTTGTCCAAATGGCTTCATTTGCGCGTCCTTCTTACAAGTTGTATCAAGCTCTGCCGGCCCCTATATAATGAGCTCAGTCTCTACATTAATTGCCACTTAGATCTACTCCTTATTTTGTTCACATCTCTGTCCTCCCCTGTACAGATGTTATTGTGAGTGCTCAGGAAGTCTCCAACCATCTAGCAGCTGTGTAATTTGAGTATAAGTGTTATTGCATTTTGTTCTTCTACTGTATAGCATAAGTTGTTAATTTGTAGGCCCAGTGAGGTTTTTGTAATTCATGTAAGGTTCTTATTGTTAGCCATTGTTCATAATAGTTTGTATCTGTAATAATTTATCTTGCATTAACTGAGCATTACCCAGTGTATTTTCATTTTATCAGGGCTGACTTAGGTAAATTTACTCTTGCAAATTTCGTGTTAATAGAGGCTATTGAAGTTAACCATATATTTAACCTGTTTTTTGCAATTACATTATCCTTATGGGTCCTGAATGTTTTGTTGTTAGTTTCAGCATTAAACTTTAACTTGTAATTTTACCTAACTCTTTTGTTTTGAACCTGGAACTTTACGGGACAATAGTGATTTTTTTAGTATTCTCACTTAAAGTGTACATTATCTTTCGCTGTTTCGTAAAAGGAGCGAGAACGCCAAGTTGCCTAGGTAAAGGAGCAACAGGCAAGCAGCAACAAACCAGCACCTCCAGGAACCTTCATTTGGGGACAGCAACGCCGTTGAATAACAACTGCACCTCCAGTGCTAGACGAGGCAGCGTTTCCGCCACTCCAACCTGCTCTCACTCGTCACACGACGACCGCGGAGGTCCATCACCCTCCTCCCCCTCCAGTTCGGAAGACAGTCGAGGAGTTTACTCCACCCATGCCCCACAACACGGACTCTCCTCTCATAGTCTTCACAAGGGAAGAACTGCGAACGCTGGGCACAGAAATTGCCAGAAGCCTGGCTCAGATGCTGGGCACGATTCTCGGCAGGCCTCTGGAAACGGCACCATCAGTGCAGGCCGTCGACGCCATTGTCGACCAAGTGGTGGAGGCAAAGCAGCACCCATGCCCTCCTACCCTAGTACCTCCTGCATCACCTCCCACACAGACAACTGTGGAAGAGCCAATACCAACCGAGCTTCCTCTGCCTCGCCCCCAAATGTCAGTCAACATTCCTCTGGGACTCACACCAACCACAGCAGCGATCGAGGAAGAGCGGAGGGCCCTCGGACTCCCAACAGATCCTCCCCAGTGCCAGACACCACTGCCAGCCTCTGAGTCCTACAGTGGAACTGCTTAGGGGCACGGAGAAAGCTCGCTCACCTCCAGGAGGTGGTTGCTCAGGAAAACATACATGTCTTCCTGCTCCAAGAGACACTCCTCCCCCACAGCTCCACTTTTCGACTCGGAGGCTTCAAGGGCTTTTTTCTCCCCCGAATCAGGGGTACTAACCGAGGATGTGCTATCCTCGTTCGGGATTACATCCCCTGCCACGAGTACGACCCTCCAATACACTGCGGCGAGGGCGTAGAGGTGCAAGGTGTTGTTTTGCATCTTGCCTCGACCTCCTTAACATTTTTCAATGTCTATAAAAATCCAGCAGGGACCCTTGATCTGGGAGAGATTATGGCTCATGCTGAAGCAGAGTCCACATTTATTGTGGGAGATTTTAACGCTAACCACCCTGTTCTCTCCTCACCAATTTCAACAAACGAAGACGGTCGTCACCTCGCCATTGCCTTAGAAGAATTCCCTGGAGTAGCCCTCTTAAACGATCTGTCTGAGCCCACCCACGTAGGCAGTGGTAGACTTCATCTCTCCTTCGTTTCTTCTCCTCTTGCCAGTGTGTCCAGGTGGTCCCTACACCCATACCTCACTAGCGATCATTTCGCTCTGGTGACGGATCTCCCGACGGCCCCACTCCCACCTCCTCCGCCGCCTCCACCTCGCTGGGACCTCCGACGGGCGAACTGGCCAACATTTGCTGAGGCTGTTCAGGTCGCCCTAGTCTCTGTCGCTCCTCCGTCCACCCTTGAGGACTATGCAGAACATGTTGCCCACACACTTCATCGTGCCACCACTGCCAGTGTTCCCCTTACGAAGAGCCCCACGGCCCTCTTTCAAGACCATTGGTATTACGATGAGAGGATCCGTTAACTAAACCATCGGCTCAACTCGGCACGAAAGACATTTCGACGACGACCCTCTTCACCTACAAGGAAATACCTGGCTGCAGTGGCGCGACATGTTTCCCATGAAAAACGCCGTACAAGGGAGGAGGCTTGGATAAAATGGTGCCGGTCCCTAGACTGACACTCCACTCTTAAAGAGATGTGGGCCCGTATTAAATATGTGTCCAGTCCCCGGCTTCCCAGACCACCATCCCACCCTGATCCAGCGGGCGAGGCCGAACGTCTTGCAGTCCTCTTTGCTGCATGCACAGCTTCTAGTGTGCTACCACAAGATGTCAGGGACTTGCAGGCACGCCTTGCAGACCCTCGTGTGGAAGCAACTGAGGCAGCTTGCTCCCGCTTGGATGTCGCTGACCACCTTTCTACCAATCATGAACTCGACAGGGCACTTAAAAACAGGCGGGATACAGCTGCGGGAAGTGATGGTGTAGTGTACTCCTTCCTAGCCCATGCTGGCCCTAGTGGGAAGGCCACTATCCTTGATTTGTTCAACCGTTCATGGGTGGAAGGTCGCCTCCCGAGATCGTGGAAAACAGCCATTATTCACCCCATACCCAAACTTCGTGACCCAACCAACATGAGGCCGATTTCCCTTCTCAGCTGCATAGCTAAGACTGCAGAAAGGCTAGTGCTTTCGCGGCTTGCTTGGAGATTAGGCCCTCTCCATCCACATCTTTTTGCCTTTCTCCCGGGCAGAAGCATGATACACTGTCTCACTTCCCTTTTGGGTACGCTGAGACGCGGTCATGGTATGGCTGTTTTCCTCGATCTCGAGAAGGCTTTTGAGATAGCAAACCCTCTTGCTGTCCTGGCAGCTCTTGCAGCTAAAGGGGTGGGGGGAAGGCTTCTCTCGTGGGTGAAGGATTTCTTTCATGACCGATCTGCTCGAGTCCGCTTCCAGGGTCACATTTCTGCCTCTTACCCGCATGAGAACAGCACTCCACAGGGCAGTGTGCTGAGCCCTCTTCTTTTTAATGTACTCATTGAGGGCCTCCTTAATACCAACTATGGTCGTGGTGTTACACTACTCTGTTATGCGGATGATCTTGCTCTTGTTTTTTCACAAAGGAACTGTTTTGCACAGGCACCAGTCGCCCTTGCCCGCTTATATGACAAGTGCTGTGACCTTGGCCTCAAGGTCAACTTTGAAAAATCAAAATTCCTGCCTTTTGGTCTATGTCCACCTGATCGTCCTCTTATTTTGGGGGGTCATCATCTGGAAGTGGTTCACAATCACCAATACCTAGGTGTTTGGCTTGACAGCCGGTTAACATTCAGTTGCCATGTCCGCTATTTACGAGAACGTGCAGCTACCCGTACCTGTGCCCTCAGAGCCCTCTGTAGTCGCTCTCTAGGGGCCTCATTTTGGGTCCTCAGAACATTTTATGTGCATGCCATTCGCTCGATAGTGGACTACAGTCCACCGTGCTTAATAAACATCTCTGAAAAGCTCAGCAGGTCTCTGGAAGTTATCCAGAACACTGCTCTGCGTGTCATGCTCGGTGCACCCCCATGGACTCGTCTTGTCAACCTCAGGGCTGAGAGTGCCTTCCCATCTCTTAAGTATCGGATATGGGCACGAACAACGGCTGTCACTGCTCAACTCTGCCGACATCAATCACATCTTCCTGTGTCTGCATTACTTCAGCGTACTCTAAGTTGACCCCCACATCCGCACCCGGAAGGGGACTGGATTCTTGCAACTGCTGACATCATCCGACGCCTGGATGTAACTGACGCAATTATAGGAGACCCTGATTTGCCATGTCCTGGATACTCACCTGCACCACCTTGGCGAACTTCAACTTTTACGTATGTTCTTCCTTCGTCAGAGACTCCAAGGTCTTCATTTCCTGCTGTACTACGCCAGGATGGACTCCGACGTGTGGCAGACCTTCATGCACCAAACTCTGCTATTTATTACACCGACGGGTCGGTTGATGCTCAGGGGAATGCAGGAGATGCAATGGTCTGTGGCACTCATGTCGAGACTTGGCGGGTATCCTCTTGGGTCTCTGCATACCAAACTGAGTTGGTTGCCATAGTGGGTGCACTTAGACATGCTGATCGACACCTCTCTCGACGTGTCGTTATCCATACAGACTCCATCTCTTCCCTCCACGGCCTCATGGTGCATCGATTCCCTGATAATATCCATCTCATGATAAGTATCATGACGGTGGCTGAGTCAATCACTAGGAGAAGTGGTGAAATTTTTCTTCATTGGCTACCTGGACATGTTGGCATTGCAGGGAATGAAAATGCCGAAGTTGCTGCTCGGCAGGCCTGCTCTCTTCCTCAGGTAACATTTCCTTTACGATCCAGTATCTCTCCTGTCATGCGCAGGGTGACCACCACCATAGGCCACATGTCAAGTGAAGAACACGAGACACAAGTTTGGGAGGGAGCACGCTCGGCAAAATGGTACGCCATAGCAACGTCCTATGCACCCCTATCGGTTGCACCTGGTACTCCCAATCACACTATACTACTCATTCGTAGATTACGATTAGGATTTCCCTGTTAGAGTCAGATAACAGGTAGTAACCCTGAACCATGTCCTCACTGTCTAGAACAAAGCGATCAGCCTTTGATTCATTATGTCCTGGACTGTCCTGCAACAGCCCATCTTCGTTCCAGCCTCAATGACCACCCTCTCGGTGGCTTAGACAGATCCCAGATGGCAGCAGGTATCATTGGAAGAACTCCAACTGCCGTGCTTTTGAGGGTGGTTACTGCCTACCCTCCTCCTCGATAGAGAATAGCCTGCTAGAAGTAAGAATAACTACTCTGACGCGCTTTCCATGCCCGTGTTCTCCTTTTTAGGAGAACGAATCTAATCTAACTAACCATCTGACGAGGTCAAAACAACGACCAGACACAAGCAAAGACAGGAAGGAGCATCGAAAAGCCCCCCG
This sequence comes from Coenobita brevimanus, assembly GCF_032717465.1. Classification (NCBI taxonomy): domain Eukaryota; kingdom Metazoa; phylum Arthropoda; class Malacostraca; order Decapoda; family Coenobitidae; genus Coenobita; species Coenobita brevimanus. The sequence goes on along the minus strand of NC_137070.1, from coordinate 3,777,832 downwards.
TCGTCCTCGTCCTCGTCGTCGTCCTCGTCGTCGTCGTCGTCGTCGTCGTCGTCCTCCTCCTCCTCCTCCTCCTCCTCCTCCTCCTCCTAATCCCCCTCCTCCTCCTCCTCCTCCTAATCCTCCTCCTCATCCTCCTCCTCATCCTCGTTACTGTTTTTCAATCCATGCTATTTTATAACAAACAAGCTGCGGGATTACTATCTTAGCCATCATCCGAAAGCAGTAAATCCTCCTACTCTCGGGGGATAGGTTGTGACTTAATGATGTTCATATTACCAGGACGTCTGGCTGCCAGATTACATGTGTATCACAAGTTGAAGACGTCCCTCTGAGGCACCTCTAGAGAATGTAAACTAACTATTGACCTAAATTATGCCTGAATAATACTCGGTCTTCCGTAGATTCAATTGGGAGACTTCGTTTACTCTAGAAATTAGATTAGCTTTCGTTAATTCTTTGCCACTCAAAGATCTTTTAATACCCAGAAAAAAATCGGATGGTAGCTGAGTAAATATGAAAAATAGCCAAGACATTGAGGTGTATCGGGAAAAACTAGAAATATTTTATATGTCAAACTATAATGGAAGTGTGAACTGTCTGATTCACTTAGCAGGCTTTGCTGAAAAGTACAACGTATGTATCGGCTAAAGAATTACGTGAACCTTTTTCACTTATCGGATCAATGGCATTGCGTATTGTTCATGACTGTTTTCTTTGTTTGTTTTGTTCGGTTGTTTTCGTAAGGCAGAGATTTAAGCAATTCACGGATGAATTGAGAATTTCATTCTCCCTGAAACTGTGCTGTTTAGGATGCAGACTGTACTCTACCTGAAACTGAGAGTGAAGCTAGGAAGAAGACAAAATGAGTACTACGAATGGTGAGGGAAAGACGTGTTAGAAGACAAGTGAGCAGACCGGCAGATATGAAATGATCATAAAATCACACTTGATAATACTATCACACTGACTCATGAATTAGGTAGACCTGCCGTATATTCTGTATGGAAGATGGGTAATAGCGTTGAGATGGTGAGTTATGATGCCTTGGGGTGCATGGGATTCCTGAGACTTTCGGGAAGGAGAGTCAAACATATATCCAAAATCAAGCACTTACTAGTTAGGAAATGAACACAAGCACAAAAACACAGAGTAACTAAAAAACAAACACTCAAACGCAAACGCAAACACAGACAAAAACACAGACAAAAACACAGACAAAAACACAGACAAAAACACAGACAAAAACACAGACAAAAACACAGACAAAAACACAGACAAAAACACAGACAAAAACACAAAAACACAGACAAAAACACACACACACACACACACACACACACACACACACACACACACACACAGAGCCACTGACACTTATTTAATAAACGTTAACTCACGTGTGACATGTATCCTCATAGCAGAGCACACCAACAAACCGGTCTAAATCCATTCGTCAACTAACGACAATACGAGCCCGCCTTATATAGGAGAACTCAGGTCAGACAGAAGTTTAACTCAGGGACGAAAATAACGCAACTAAATGAAGCACGAATGACACAACAGACTCACTCAAGGTCAAAACCTCGAGTACATACGAGAAGGTTGCTAGAAAAGGCGTCGTAGTCGTCGTCGTAGTGGTTAATGTTTTGACTTCCAGACTATTCTGAAATGTGAAGCAGCAGGATTACATGTTCAGTTTCCCTTTTAAACCAGATCACACTTCCCTCGGGGGATTGAATGGGGCTGAAGGACCTTCCTATGACCAAACCATTCAGCCGCCCGATTACATCGGTACCATCACATGGAGACGTCCCTCTGAAGCACCTCTGGAGAGTGTAAACTAACTATTGAACTAAAATATACATAAATAAAATGCTAGCGTCTGTAGATTCCATTGAGCTGAGGAGAAACTTATTTTACTGAACAATTTAGATTAGCCTTCATTAATTCTTTACCACCTGAAGATCCTTCGTAGCCCGAATAAAATCGAAAGGTAGCTGAGTAACTATGAATAATAGCTATGATATGAGGTATAGGGGTAAAAGCTAGAAATCGTTACTGTGTCAAAATGTCAAGGAAGTGTGAACTGTCAGATTCATTTACCTTTATTGAAAAGTGCAACGAAGGTATCGACGAAATACTTACGGCAAATTTTTCCACGTATTGAACCAAGTGCATTGTGGATAGTTCATGTCTGTTTTCTTTGTTGCTATTGTTCGGCTGTTTTTGTCATTCTGATCAGCTAGTCAGATCAGGTGCGGGTAAGGGGATGGGTCTATTATGCTGTGGCAGGGGTAAACCAGCCCTGCTGTCGGGCCCTGCTGCGGATGTCACTGATTGCACTGCGCAGTTGACCCTTGTGCGGTGTGGTGCTGTGAGGATCTGTCCCTTCTCCCTTTTGGGGCTAAGATGCGAATGAATGTGTTTGAATGGATGAGTAGATGGGGAGTGTGTCGTCCTGTCTCGGCTACCTCCCTTTCCTTGAAGGAAGCAGCCTAAGTATATAGATAGATAGATAGATAGAGTTTTAAGCAACTGACAGATTACCTGAAAATTTCATTCACCCTACAAAATGTGCTGTTTAGGATAAAGACTGCACTGTAGCTGAAACTGAGAGTGAAGCTAGGAAGAAGACAAAATGAACACTAGGAATGGTACGGGAAAGACGGGTTAGAAGACATGTGAGCAGACCGGCAGGTAGGCAAGGATCATAAAAGCACACGTCCTAACACTGAGTCCTGAATGAGATAGACAAGACGTGTATTTAGTATGGACGATGGGTATTAGCGTCGAAGTGGTGATATGGGATGCCATACGGTAAGTGAGAGTGTTGAGACTAACGGAAAAACAGTCAGATTCATGTCCAGAATCAGACACTTACTCGTAAGCAAACAAACACAAACACTCTCACAAAAACACACAAACTCAGAAAAACACACACACACACACACACACACACACACACACACACACACACACACACACACACACACACACACACACACACACACACACACACACACACACACACACACACACACACACACAGACACACACACACACACACACACACACACACACACACACACACACACACACACACACACACACACACACACACACCTAAGAAATCGAATAAATACAAGAGAAAAACACAGAAACACAACACAAACACACACACACAAATATACAACCTAATATATATGTCATGTCCTGACACTCTTAAATGATAAACAGTACCTTACATGTGGCAGATATCTTACAACATTCATAATGTGCACAGAGCAGAACACACCAACAAAAGTCTCTAAATGCAGCTGGTAACTAACGACAATCAAAGCCTGGCAATATACATAAACTTAGAGAGGCAAGAATTGAAACTCTGTGAAAAGAGGTGAAAAAAAAAATGAACCAAAAATAACAGAACAGACTCTGACGAGGCTCTCCTTGCTCAGACGCCGTCTGGTTCGGAGCTCTGGCCACTCTCTCTCTCAGACTGGACTCTGTCTCGTTTACTGAGGTGGAATTATGCCATCTTTTCCTGGTTCTTCTTTCTCTTTTGGGACTTTGTCTCTGTTACAGAGACTGTTTCTGTTTACTATACTCGGGGCTCAACTCTGTCCCTGACAGACAGCCACTGCCTGACTGTGAGAGTGTTTGTCTAGTGTGTTTGCGTGTGTTTGTCTGTGTTTGTGTTCTTTTTTTTTTCACGGCTAGCCGTTAGTGTCCCCTGACGTGGTACGACGCCGAACCCTGAAGGGGTGCCGTTAGGGCACTTCCATGAAGGGGGGCCTTTTGGGCCTGGTTATAGGAAGCGTCAGGGGTGGCTCTTTCTGCTAGGCTTAGGAGAAGTCTCACAGGGGGCATTAGCGTGTCTCCAACGTCGCCCTTTAGAGGGCGAGAACAATAGGTACCCGTTACTGTAGGGCCTTTTTTTTTGCCGTGCTTTCTAGTTTATTTTTTAGTGTGTTTGCTTTGTTTTTTTGTGCGTGTCTGGTATATGTGTGTGTGTCTGTGTGAGTAACGTTTGTGTGTGTTTGTGTGTCTGTCCCTCAGGGACATGATTAGGAAGACACAAATCCCCCAACCCACGGGCCAAGCCCGTCAAACCTTTTTCCAGCAGAGGACGTCTCGCCCTGCTGCCGTGCCAAGCGCGAAGTGGGAGCGGCGTCTTTCAGACGCCAGCTCCCACTCGTCGACGCCTGGCGACGCCTCTGCTTCACCTAACTCTCCTAGGCTTAAGGGGACTGCTCCCCATGCGCGACCTGTTGCCTCAGGCCCCCCTTCCTCTTCGGCACGTGCACGTGCAACCAAGGTTGCACGTGTGCTTGAGGGAATGGAGGACGATGCTTCGGCTCCTCCTCCTCTCCCCAGAACCAAAGGAAAGACCGCTGGTGCCACCCATCCAGCCGCCACTCCCTCTGTGCGCCCGTGCCTTCAGGCGCCACCACCTCCTGCCTTGGCTGCACAGAAAGTCCGTGCTGCAACAGCACCTGCTACTGCCGGCTCTCCTGCTGAAGCTGCTCATTCTGCTACAGCTGTCGACTCTCCTGATGCCGATGGATTTATCCCTGTGGTGCGCAAACCATGGCGAGCGCTGCAGGGAAACGCCCCTCCTCCAGCATCCAGGACTTCGGTGCCACGGAGGCATCCCTCCGTGTCAGTAGCCGTGCGCCCTCTGCCTCGCTCTTCTTTCCCAGCGTTCCGCGTGCCTGTACAAGAGGGGCACGCGACCAGTTACGACGCTGTAGCCGCACTGGAGCGTCACCTGCCGGGGCTGCAATGCTCCAATCTAATCGGGAAAGATGGGAGCTCAGTCTTGGTGCCGAAAGACGAGGAAGCTTACGACCTATTGAGGGCGGCAGTACAGGACGAGGCCTCCCCTGTCAAACTAATAGAGCTGACACCTGGGCAGCAGAACAGAAAGGCAGTCGTCATGGGCTACCCCTTGCGGATGCCCGTGGAGATACTGTTACAGCACCCTCAGGTCGAAGAGGCAACCCGCTGCCAGAAAGCGCGTACCAGGGAGGAGACTCAACAGGTTGTCGTCACCCTGCGGGGTCCTCTGATCCCTGTGATCGTCCTGGAAAACTGGGTAGAATACCACCTCCGCCCTTTAACCCCCGAGCCACTCCGCTGCTACAGGTGCCAGCGATACAGCCACCACAGAGCCACTTGCAACCGGGCCACAGTCTGCGGGATGTGCAGCGGCCCGCACGAAACGGAGAGGTGCTTGGCCAAATTCAAGGCCAAGGAGGCTGTCTCCACCCGCTGCCCCAACTGCTTGGGAAAACACCATGCGTGGCACCCCAGCTGCCCTACCAGAGTAGCACTGGTCGATCGGGGGCGAGAACGCCAAGTTGCCTGGGTAAAGGAGCAACAGGCAAGCAGCAACAAACCAGCACCTCCAGGAACCTTCATTTGGGGACAGCAACGCCGTCCAATAGCAACTGCACCTCCAGTGCTAGACGAGGCAGCGTTTCCGCCACTCTAACCTGCTCTCACTCGTCACACGACGACCGCGGAATTCCATCACCCTCCTCCCCCTCCAGTTCGGAAGACAGTCGAGGAGTTTACTCCACCCATGCCCCACAACACGGACTCTCCTCTCATAGTCTTCACAAGGGAAGAACTGCGAACGCTGGGCACAGAAATTGCCAGAAGCCTGGCTCAGATGCTGGGCACGATTCTTGGCAGGCCTCTGGAAACGGCACCATTAGTGCAGGCCGTCGACGCCATTGTCGACCAAGTGGTGGAGGCAAAGCAGCACCCACGCCCTCCTACCCTAGTACCTCCTGCATCACCTCCCACACAGACAACTGTGGAAGAGCCAATACCAACCGAGCTTCCTCTGCCTCGCCCCCAAATGTCAGTCAACATTCCTCTGGGACTCACACCAGCCACAGCAGCGATCGAGGAAGAGCGGAGGGCCCTCGGACTCCCAACAGATCCTCCCCAGTGCCAGACACCGCTGCCAGCCTCCGAGTCCTACAGTGGAACTGCTTAGGGGCACGGAGCAAGCTCGCCCACCTCCAGGAGGTGGTTGCTCAGGAAAACATACATGTCTTCCTGCTCCAAGAGACACTCCTCCCCCACAGCTCCACTTTTCAACTCGGAGGCTTCAAGGGCTTTTTCTCCCCCGAATCAGGGGTACTAACCGAGGATGTGCTATCCTCGTTCGGGATTACATCCCCTGCCACGAGTACGACCCTCCAATACACTGCGGCGAGGGCGTAGAGGTGCAAGGTGTTGTTTTGCATCTTGCCTCGACCTCCCTAACATTTTTCAATGTCTATAAAAATCCAGCAGGGACCCTTGATCTGGGAGAGATTATGGCTCATGCTGCAGCGGAGTCCACATTTATTGCGGGAGATTTTAACGCTCACCACCCTGTTCTCTCCTCACCGATTTCAACAAACGAAGACGGTCGCCACCTCGCCATGGCCTTAGAAGAATTCCCTGGAGTAGCCCTCTTAAACGATCTGTCTGAGCCCACCCATGTAAGCAGTGGTAGACTTCATCTCTCCTTCGTTTCTTCTCCTCTTGCCAGTGTGTCCAGGTGGTCCCTACACCCATACCTCACTAGCGATCATTTCGGTCTGGTGACGGATCTCCCGGCAGCCCCACTCCCACCTCCTCCGCCGCCTCCACCTCGCTGGGACCTCCGACGGGCAAACTGGCCAACATTTGCTGAGGCTGTTCAGGTGGCCCTAGTCTCTGTCGCTCCTCCTTCCACCCTTGAGGACTATGCAGAACATGTTGCCCACACACTTCATCGTGCCACCACTGCCAGTGTTCCCCTTACGAAGAGCCCCACGGCCCTCTTTCAAGACCATTGGTATTACGATGAGAGGGTCCGTGAACTAAACCATCGGCTCAACTCGGCACGAAAGACATTTCGATGACGACCCTCTTCACCTACAAGGAAATACGTGGCTGCAGTGGCGCGACATGTTTCCCATGAAAAACGCCGTACAAGGGAGGAGGCTTGGATAAAATGGTGCCGGTCCCTAGACTGCCACTCCACTCTTAAAGAGATGTGGGCCCGTATTAAATATGTGTCCAGTCACCGGCTTCCCAAACCACCATCCCACCCTGATCCAGCGGGCGAGGCCGAACGTCTTGCAGTCCTCTTTGCTGCACGCACAGCTTCTAGTGTGCTACCACAAGATGTCAGGGACTTGCAGGCACGCCTTGCAGACCCTCGTGTGGAAGCAATTGAGGCAGCTTGCTCCCGCTTGGATGTCGCTGACCACCTTTTTACCAATCATGAACTCGACAGGGCACTTAAAAACAGGCGGGATACAGCTGCAGGAAGTGATGGTGTAGTGTACTCCTTCCTAGCCCATGCTGGCCCTAGTGGGAAGGCCACTATCCTTGATTTGTTCAACTGTTCATGGGTGGAAGGTCGCCTCCCGACATCATGGAAAACAGCCATTATTCACCCCATACCCAAACCTCGTGACCCAACCAACATGAGGCCGATTTCCCTTCTCAGCTGCATAGCTAAGACTGCGGAAAGGCTAGTGCTTTCGCGGCTTGCTTGGAGATTAGGCCCTCTCCATCCACATTTTTTTGCCTTTCTCCCGGGCAGAAGCATGATACACTGTCTCGCTTCCCTTTTGGGTACACTGAGACGCGGTCATGGTATGGCTGTTTTCCTCGATCTCGAGAAGGCTTTTGAGATAGCAAACCCTTTTCTTGTCCTGGCAGCTCTTGCAGCTAAAGGGGTGGGAGGAAGGCTTCCCTCTTGGGTCAAGGATTTCTTTCATGACCGATCAGCTCGAGTCCGCTTCCAGGGTCACATTTCTGCCTCTTACCCGCATGAAAACGGCACTCCACGGGGCAGTGTGCTGAGCCCTCTTCTTTTTAATGTACTCATTGAGGGCCTCCTTAATACCAACTATGGCCGTGGTGTTACCCTACTCTGTTATGCGGATGATCTTGCTCTTGTTTTTTCACAAAGGAACTGTTTTGTACAGGCACCAGTCACCCTTGCCCGCTTATATGACAAGTGCTGTGACCTTGGCCTCAAGGTCAACTTTGAAAAATCAAAATGCCTGCCTTTTGGTCTACGTCCACCTGATCGTCCTCTTATTTTGGGGGGTCATCATCTGGAAGTGGTTCACCATCACCAATACCTAGGTGTTTGGCTTGACAGCCGGTTAACATTCAGTTGCCATGTCCGCTATTTACGAGAACGTGCTGCTACCCGTACCTGTGCCCTCAGAGCCCTCTGTAGTCGCTCTCTAGGGGCCTCATTTTGGGTCCTCAGAACATTTTATGTGCATGCCATTCGCTCGATAGTGGACTACAGTGCACCGTGCTTAATAAACATCTCTGAAAAGCTCAGCAGGTCTCTGGAAGTTATCCAGAACACTGCACTGCGTGTCATGCTCGGTGCACCCCCATGGACTCGTCTTGTCAACCTCAGGGCTGAGAGTGCCTTCCCGTCTCTTAAGTATCGGATATGGGTACGAACAACGGCTGTCACTGCTCAACTCTGCCGACATCAATCACATCTTCCTGTGTCTGCATTACTTCAGTGTACTCTAAGTTGACCCCCACATCCACACCCGGAAGGGGACTGGATTCTTGCAACTGCTGACATCATCCGACGCCTGGATGTAACTGACGCAATTATAGGAGACCCTGATTTGCCCTGTCCTGGATACTCACCTGCACCACCTTGGCGAACTTCAACTTTTACGTATGTTCTTCCTTCGTCAGGGACTCCAAGGTCTTCATTTCCTGCTGTACTACGCCAGGATGGACTCCGACGTTTGGCAGACCTTCAAGCACCAAACTCTGCTATTTATTACACCGACGGGTCGGTTGATGCTCAGGGGAATGCAGGAGCTACAATGGTTTGTGGTACTCATGTCGAGACTTGGCGGGTATCCTCTGGGGTCTCTGCATACCAAACTGAGTTGGTTGCCATACTGGGTGCACTTAGACATGCTGATCGACACCTCTCTCGACGTGTCGTGATCCATACAGACTCCCTCTCTTCCCTCCACGGCCTCATGGTGCATCGATTCCCTGATAATATCCATCTCATGATAAGTATCATGACGGTGGCTGAGTCAATCACTAGGAGAAGTGGTGAAATTTTTCTTCATTGGCTACCTGGACATGTTGGCATTGCAGGGAATGAAAATGCTGACGTTGCTGCTCGGCAGGCCTGCTCTCTTCCTCAGGTAACATTTCCTTTACGATCCAGTATCTCTGCTGTCATGCGCAGGGTGACCACCACCATAGGCCACATGTCACGTGAAGAACACGAGACACAAGTTTGGGAGGGAGCACGCTCGGCAAAATGGTACGCCACAGCAACGTCCTATGCATCCCTATCGGTTGCACCTGGTACTCCCAATCACACTATAGTTACTCATTCGTAGATTACGATTAGGATTTCCCTGTTAGAGTCAGATAACAGGTAGTAACCCTGAACCATGTCCTCACTGCCTTGAACAAAGCGATCAGCCTTTGATTCATTATGTCCTGGACTGTCCTGCAACAGCCCATCTTCGTTCCAGCCTCAATGACCACCCTCTCGGTGGCTTAGACAGATCCCAGATGGCAGCAGGTATCATTGGAAGAACTCCAACTGCCGTGCTTTTGAGCGTGGTTACTGCCTACCCTCCTCCTCGATAGAGAATAGCCTGCTAGAAGTAAGAATAACTACTCTGACGGGCTTTCCGTGCCCGTGTTCTCCTTTTTAGGAGAACGAATCTAATCTAACTAACTATCTGACGAGGTCAAAACAACGGCCAGACACAAGCAAAGACAGGAAGGAACATCGAAAAGCCCCCCGTCGTCCTCGTCCTCGTCGTCGTCCTCGTCGTCGTCGTCGTCCTCCTCCTCCTCCTCTTCGTTACTGTTTTTCAATCCATGCTATTTAGAACAAACAAGCTGCGGGATTACTATCTTAGTCATCATCCTAAAGCAGTTAACCCTTCTACTCTCGGGGGATAGGTTGTGACTTAATGATGTTCATAATACCAGGACATCTGGCTGCCAGATTACATGTGTACCACAAGTTGAAGACGTCCCTCTGAGGCACCTCTAGAGAATGTAAATTAACTATTGACCTAAATTATGCCTGAATAATACTCGGTCTTCCGTAGATTCAATTGGGAGACTTCGTTTACTCTAGAAATTAGATTAGCTTTCACTAATTCTTTGCCACTCGAAGATCTTTTAATACCCTGAACAAAATCGGATGGTGGCTGAGTAAATATGAAAAATAGCCAAGACATTGTGGTGTATCGGGAAAAACAAGAAATATTTTATATGTCAAACTATAATGGAGTGTGAACTGTCTGATTCACTTAGCAGGCTTTGCTGAAAAGTACAACGTATGTATCGGCTAAAGAATTACGTGAACCTTTTTCACTTATCGGATCAAGGGCATTGGGTATTGTTCATGACTGTTTTCTTTGTTTGTATTGTTCGGTTGTTTTTGTAAGACAGAGATTTAAGCAATTGACGGATTAATTGAGAATTTCATTCTCCCTGAAACTGTGCTGTTTAGGATGCAGACTGTACTCTACCTGAAACTGAGAGTGAAGCTAGGAAGAAGACAAAATGAGTACTACGAGTGGTGAGGGAAAGATGTGTTAGAAGACAAGTAAGCAGACCGGCAGATATGAAATGATCATAAAATCACACTTGATAATACTATCACACTGACTCATGAATAAGGTAGACCTGCCGTATATTCTGAATGGAAGATGGGTAATAGCGTTGAGATGATGAGTTGTGATGCCTTTGGGTGCGTGGGATTGCTGAGACTTTCGGGAAGGAGAGTCAAACATATATCCAAAATCAAGCACTTACTAGTTAGGAAATGAACACAAGCACAAAAACACTGTTACGGAACAGAGAAAGATAACGTACACTTTAAGTGAGAATACTAAGAGTCACTACTGTCCCGTAAAGTTCCAGGTTCAAAACAAAAGAGTTAGGTAAAATTACAAGTTAAAGTTTAATGCACAAACTAACAACAAAACATTCAGGACTCATAAGGATAAAGTAATGGCAAAAACAGGTTAAATATATGGTTAACTGCAATAGCCTCTATTAACACGAAATTAGCAAGAGTAAATTTATCTAAGTCAGCCCTGATAAAATGAGATACCAGATAATACTCAGTGAATGCCAGATAAATTATTACAGATACAAACTATTATCAAAAATGACTGACATAAAACCCAACATTAATCAAAAAGACCTCACTAGGCCTAAGAATTAACCTTATGCTACACAGTACAAGAAAAAATGCAATAACACTTATACTCAAATTACACACAGCTGCTAGATGTTTGGAGATTTCTTGAGCACTCACAATAATAATATCTGTACAGGGGAGGACAGAGATGTGAACAAAATGAGGAGCAGATCTAAGTGGCCATGATGCAGAGACTGAGCTCATTATATAGGGGCCAGCAGAGCTTGATACAACTTGTAAGAGGGACGCGCAAATGAAGCCATGGGGACAAAGAGATGAAAATCCCGCTCTGGATAACAGAGAGAACGACTTACTCTACTATACGGTAGAAGGGGGGAACTGAGGCAGAACACGCTCGTGATCAAACATGCAGCAACTGTGCGTTAAAATTACACAAAGGATGATGAAATCATAGGCTATGTAACACCTCCCCACAAAGAAAAAAGAAATTTACAAAGGAAATTTCTTATTACTCTAAAACAATCTGTATATGGCATTACAGACCATGCAAAGGTCTTTCCTAATGTTACAAAAAATGAGATCTCCCTAGCACGTTCAGTCATAGGTACTTGCCAGTATCTCTTTAACAAATCAAACTTACTTATGTACCTAGCCTTTCCGATCTTGTCTATGCAATCTTCCACACGAGGGAGAGGGTAAGTGTCTGTTTTGGTTATCTGATTAACACGTCTGTAGTCAATGCAAAGCCGCTGTGACCCACCTGGCTTAGGGACTAGAGTGACAGGAGAACTCCACTCGCTGTGACAGGGCTCAATCATCTTGTGGTCCAACAGGTAGCCAAGCTCCTTCTGGATGAGAGGAACTTTCACTGGGTTCACACGGTAAGGAGGCAATTTAATTGGCTTTGCGTCTCCAACCTCGACATCATGCATCAACACAGTAGTTCTTCCTGGAGTGGCACGGAACACTTGCGGGTACTCCTGCAGTAATGCCGAAAACTCCTGCCTTTCCTCGGGAGGTAGATGAGAAAGCTTAGTCTGGAGATCATTCATGATATCAGGATTCTTCGCCAAACTATCACTCAGGCTCATACTGCATGGGAGAGCTTCACTTTCAGACTCGGGTGGAACAGCTACAGTGCAGACTGGATTATTTTCGTCCCGCCTGTGATATAACTTTAGCATGTTGATGTGACATAGTTGCTTGCTCTTTCTACGATCTGGCGTGGCGATGACATACAGTAGTTGACATCACTGAGTTTCTTCTCCACGAAATAAGGACCACTAAACTTGGCTTAAAGAGGTTGCCCATGAACTGGTAGCAGAATCAAAACCTGATCTCCTGCCTGAAAGTGGCGCAACCTGGACTTCTTATCATACCAAGTCTTCATCTTCTCCTGAGCAGCTCCTAAATTCTCTCTCGCCAGCTGTAAAGCAGTGGACAGCCGTTCTTTGAACTTCATCACATACTCCAGCAGGTTGACGTCATCTTCCTCCGACAGCCAGCATTCCTTGAGTAACTTAAGGGGTCCTCTTACTTCATGGTCAAACAGTAGTTCAAAAGGTGAGAAGCCCAGTGATTCATTTGGAGATTCTCTTGCGGCAAACACAACGAATGGAAGACCTTTATCCCAGTCTTTCTGATGTTCCAAACAGTATTTCTTGAGCATCGATTTGAGTGTTTGATGATATCTCTCCAACGCTCCTTGGGTCTGGGGATGGTAAGCTGAAGACGTGATCTGGGTGATGCCCAACTCTTTCAGAGACTGCTTGAAAACATTCGACATGAAATTACTTCCCCGGTCTGACTGTACCTCCTTGGGCAGACCAAACTTTGTGAAGAACCCTAGCATTTCCTTAACCACGTTCTTTTGCTGAGATATTTCTAAGTGGAATGGCTACAGGATAACGAGTAGCCATATCAATCATGGTCAACACATAAGAAAATCCTGAAGAAGTCTTAGGAAGAGGGCCCACAATATCCACCAACACACGGGTGAAAGGCGCCTCAAAAGGAGGAATGGGAACTAGAGGTGCAACCTTTTCGGTCTGATTACACTTCCCCACAACTTGACAGGTGTGACAAGACTTACAATACCAGGAAACATCCCTGAAGATACCTGGCCAGTAGAAGTGTTTCAAAATGCGTGCCACAGTCTTCCTCACTCCAAGGTGTCCTGCCAAACTGGAATCATGAGCCACTCGAATGATATCCTGCCTACAAACACGAGGGATGACAACTTGATGTACAACCTCCCATTCACAGTCGGCTGATGCTGTTGGGGGTCTCCACTTCCTCATAAGTACTCCTGACTTTACATAATAACAAGTAGAAGCACCGGCTGACTCTCTTCACTGTAAGCAGAGTTAGCTAGACCTTTCAACTCAGGGTCAGCAACCTGCAACTCAACCAACTCTTGACGAGACAAATTATCAACACTACGGGGTACTACCTCATCTGGTGAGTGGTCCAAATTAGCAAGAAAAGTGTCAGCTAGGATAACATCATCATCATCATTATCCTCAAAATCACCAGTAACTTTAGACTTAGCCCTAGTGACAGCACATGCAGGGAACACATCAGGGACACCACAATCCTGGGACGCAGCCACTGGCTCACTAGACAACTGAGGAGCTGGACACACTTGACTTCCACCAATATCATTTCCAAGTAAGAAAGTTACACCTGACATTGGGAGTGTCTCAACCAACCCAACCATAACGGAACCATTAACAAAACCAGACTCTAAATTCACTCTGCACAGAGGGACAGAGAAGTAATTATTCCCTACACCTTGTAAGATTACAGTTTCATCAGAGGAATTAACATTAGAGCCTAGAACACTGGTCAGCATAAGGGATTGGCAAGCACCTGTGTCACGATATATTTTAACTGATTTCCTGTCATTACTGTCCAGAGGACTGACAAAACCATCAGACAGGAAATTAGCACATGAACTCTTGAGAGTGTCACCCACGTTACTGCTCAAAAGAGGAGCTCCATCATGAGAATTTAAGTTACCCCTCAAAGCAGGTTCAGTTAACTCAGTTAAAGAATTCTGGGAACTCTCAAGAGTGGACACTAGACCAATTGACTGAATATTTAAAGACTCCTTTTTGTTCACATCACGCTGTCTCCTGAAACATTTCTCTGTAGTATGACCAAGCTTACTACAATAAGTACATTTACTTTTCTGAAATCTAGAGGTGAAGCTGGTATTTACTTCCTGAGAAACATCATCTTTATTCTCTTTCCTGTTACCTGTACTCTGAGTAGAGGCAACGTACTTACTCTCAGCTTTCCCTTTTTCTCTAGAATATCTCTTGTGAGTGAGAACATATTCATCAGCTAAAACTGCAGCATCAGACAAATTATCTATTCTTTTCTCATCAAGATATAGGCTTACATCTTTATAAATGCACCTTTTGAAGTCTTCCAGCAAAATCATCTGCTTAAATTTACCAAAATCAGAATCCACATTCTTAGAATTTAACCACTGCTCTAATAGATCTTCTTTGATTTTTGCATACTCAACATGGGATTGCTTATCTTGCTTATAAGTTGTCCTAAATTTTACTCTATAAGCTTCAGGAACAAGCTCATAGGCCTTAAGAATCAAGCTCTTAACTATATCATAATTATCAGATTGATCCTGAGGCAAAGATGCATAAGTTACTTGAGCTTTACCGGTGAGAACAGTTTGAAGGAGTACTGGCCAATACTTTTTTGGCCAATTAAAACCTGTAGCTACCCTCTCAAACAACTGAAAATACTTTGTTAAATCAGATTCATTAAAAGGAGGGACAAGTTTAACATTTTTAGCCACATCAAAATCATCAGAGCTAGATGATCCAGTTCCACCTTGTTTCATGCGATACTCATGGTCTGCCTGAATCCTGGCAAGTTCAACTTGTGCCTGAGCCTGTATCTGTGCCTCCTTAACGCGAGACTCCTGCAGGGCTAAGTTACATAGCTAATTCAATCTGCGTTTGCTCATTTGGAGGAGTTACATTAAACAAGCTTTCATTAATCATGTCAACAACTTGATCTTTAGAATGATGAGAGCGAACAGCAATTACCAATTGTTGAGCAACAAGCTTAAGTTCATTCTTTGTTCTGTTTTCTATATCACACACTGTTTGCACATTTGACAAAAAATCTTTGGCTTCATCAAGTGTAGTAATAGTAGACATAATTAATAAGTAACAGTCACAAATTATCAAGCAATATCCTTATGATAATATCCTGAATATCCTGATATGAGGTCGCCAAATTTATGTTACGGAACAGAGAAAGATAACGAACACTTTAAGTGAGAATACTAAGAGTCACTACTGTCCCGTAAAGTTCCAGGTTCAAAACAAAAGAGTTAGGTAAAATTACAAGTTAAAGTTTAATGCACAAACTAACAACAAAACATTCAGGACTCATAAGGATAAAGTAATGGCAAAAACAGGTTAAATATATGGTTAACTGCAATAGCCTCTATTAACACGAAATTAGCAAGAGTAAATTTATCTAAGTCAGCCCTGATAAAATGAGATACCAGATAATACTCAGTGAATGCCAGATAAATTATTACAGATACAAACTATTATCAAAAATGACTGACATAAAACCCAACATTAATCAAAAAGACCTCACTAGGCCTAAGAATTAACCTTATGCTACACAGTACAAGAAAAAATGCAATAACACTTATACTCAAATTACACACAGCTGCTAGATGTTTGGAGATTTCTTGAGCACTCACAATAATAATATCTATACAGGGGAGGACAGAGATGTGAACAAAATGAGGAGCAGATCTAAGTGGCCATGATGCAGAGACTGAGCTCATTATATAGGGGCCAGCAGAGCTTGATACAACTTGTAAGAGGGACGCGCAAATGAAGCCATGGGGACAAAGAGATGAAAATCCCGCTCTGGATAACAGAGAGAACGACTTACTCTACTATACGGTAGAAGGGGGGAACTGAGGCAGAACACGCTCGTGATCAAACATGCAGCAACTGTGCGTTAAAATTACACAAAGGATGATGAAATCATAGGCTATGTAACAACACATATAGTAACTAAAAATCAAACACAAACGCAAACGCAAACACAAACACAGACGAAAACACAGACATGCACAAACACACACACACACACACACACACACACACACACACACACACACACACACACACACACACACAGAACCTAATTGGTACTGGTCCATCATTTACTGACACTTATTTAATAAACGTTAACTCACGTGTGACATGTATCCCCATAGCAGAGCACACCAACAAACCGGTCTAAATCCATTCGTCAAGTAACGACAATACGAGCCCGCCTTATATAGGAGAACTCAGGTCAGACAGAAGTTTAACTCAGGGACGAAAATAACGCAACTAAATGAAGCACGAATGACACAACGGACTCACTCAAGGTCAAAACCTCGAGTACATACGGGAAGGTTGCTAGAAAAGGCGTCGTAGTCGTCGTCGTCGTCGTCGTCGTAGTGGTTAATGTTTTGACTTCCAGACTATTCTGAAATGTGAAGCAGCAGGATTACATGTTCAGTTTCCCTTTTAAACCAGTTCACACTTCTCTCGGGGGATTGGATGTCGTTGAAGGACCTTCCTATGACCAAACCATTCAGCCGTCCGGTTACATCGGTACCATCACATGGAGGCGTCCCTCTGAGGCACCTCTGGAGAGTGTAAACTAACTACTGAACTAAAATATACATAAATAAAATGCTAGCGTCTGTAGATTCCATTGAGCTGAGGAGAAACTTATTTTACTGAACAATTTAGATTAGCCTTCATTATTTCTTTACCACCTGAAGATCCTTCGTAGCCCGAATAAAATCGAAAGGTAGCTGAGTAACTATGAATAATAGCTATGATATGAGGTATAGGGGTAAAAGCTAGAAATCGTTACTGTGTCAAAATGTCAAGGAAGTGTGAACTGTCAGATTCATTTACCTTTATTGAAAAGTGCAACGAAGATATCGACGAAATACTTACGGCAAATTTTTCCACGTATTGAACCAAGTGCATTGTGGATACTTCATGTCTGTTTTCTTTGTTGCTATTATTCGACTGTTTTTGTAATTCTCATCAGCTAGTCAGATCAGGTGCGGGTAAGGGGATGGGTCTATTATGCTGTGGCAGGGGTAAACCAGCCCTGCTGTCGGGCCCTCCTGCGGATGTCACTGATTGCACTGCGCAGTTGACTTTTGTGCGGTGTGGTGCTGTGAGGATCTATCTCTTCTCCCTTTTGGGGCTAAGATGCGAATGAATGTGTTTGAATGGATGAGTAAATGGGGAGTGTGTCGTCCTGTCTCGGCTACCTCCCTTTCCTTAGAGGAACCAGCCTAAGTATACAGATAGATAGATAGATAGAGTTTTAAGCAACTGATAGATTAACTGAAAATTTCATTCACCCTTCAAAATGTGCTGTTTAAGATAAAGACTGCACTGTAGCTGAAAATGAGAGTGAAGCTAGCAAGAAGACAAAATGAACACTAGGAATGGTAAGGGAAAGACGTGTTAGAAGACATGTGAGCAGACCGGCAGGTAGGCAAGGATCATAAAAGCACACGTCCTAACACTGAGTCCTGAATGAGATAGACATGACGTGTATTTAGTATGGACGATGGGTATTAGCGTCGAAGTGGTGATATGGGATGCCATACGGTAAGTGAGAGTGTTGAGACTAACGGAAAAACAGTCAGATTCATATCTAGAATCAGACATTTACTCGTAAGCACCAGTCGAGCAGGGCAGTACTCCCGAGGTGGATGGAAAGCTGATGACAGGGAGTGCTGGAGCTCCCGTTTCATCAGCCCTCAGGACTAGTTCCTGACCATCCCCCTTTGCTGAACTTTTTCAGTGTCTCAGTTACACAGAGAGTAGGCCAGCATGCTCTCCAGTACAAATTTCTCTATCTATCTTCACCAAACTACATGCTCAGTACACACTACACTTCCTATTCAAAATTCACCAAAATGGCGTCAATTCACCCAGCCTCGGAGTCCCCAGGGGGGGGGGACACTAAATGCCCCCGCCATCTGCCCCTCTCCCGGTGACGACTCGAGGTGCCTGGAACCACTGTCTGACTCTCTTCTTCTTCATTTCTGCAACATTCGCGGCTTTTCATCTAACTTTCGCTCTGTTGAACACCACCTCTCCTCCTCTAAACCTCACCTTCTTTTTCTAACGGAGACTCAGCTGTCTGAGGCAACTGACAGCAAACCCTTTTCTGTATCCTCCTACTTTCTCTATACTCATTTCAAAGCCAAAGGTGGCTGTTGTGTATACATACGCAACGACTTATCTTGCTCTCGTGTTCCTGAACTTGATTCTTCTGAATTCTCCACTCTCTGGCTTCGGCTTTCCTGTCATTCTCTGACTAAATATATCTGTGCTGTTTACTTATCCCCTAATTCTACTGACTATCAAAAATTCTTCGACTATCTTACTTCTACGATGGAACACATTCTGTCCATTTCTCCTTTCTCTGAAATCTCCATTCTTGGAGATTTCAATGTTCACCACCACCTTTGGCTCTCCTCTCCTTTCACGGATCCACCTGGTGAACAAGCCTACATCTTTTCTATCCTTAATGACCTAGAGCAGCTTGTACAGCACCCTACCCGTATCCCTGACCGCCTTGGAGAGAGCTCCAACATACTTGACCTCTTCCTCACAACTAATCCTTCTGCTTATTCTGTTAATCTTTTCTCTCCGTTGGGCTCCTCCGATCACAACCTTATTACCTTAACCTGTCCTATCGCTCCAGTACGGCCTGCGGACCCTCCAGGGAAACGTCGTCTCTGGCATTTTGGAGCTGCGGACTGGGAGGCCCTCAGGCAGTACTTCTTTGATTTCCCCTGGAATGATTATTGCTTCCATGGCCGTGAGCCATCTGAGTGTGCCTTGCGCATTACGGAGGTTATTCTCTCGGGCATGGAAGCATACATTCCTTTCTCATATCCTTTGACTAACGCAAGAAAGCCTTGGTTTAATCACGCTTGTTCTAATGCTGTCCGCAACAAGGAGAAGGCCTACAAAAGGTACCGGAGCCAACCCACCCCTGAATCACATAATCTTTACGTTTCTGCCCGGAATCGTGCTAAGTCTGTTCTTCGCTTTACTAAAAATAATTTCATCCATACTAAATGCTCTCAACTCTCCAACTCGAATTCTTCCCGCTCCTTCTGGCACCTTGCCAAAAATCTTTCTAACAACTTTACCTCATCATCCTTCCCTCCTCTTTTCTACTCTGATGGTTCTTCTACTGATAAAGCAGATCTCTTCGCACAGACTTTCTCCTCCAATTCCACCTTAGACGATTCCGGTGCTGTTCCTCCATCACTTCCCCCCTCTGACTTCCTCATGGCTGACATTAAAATTTCTTCAGTTGATGTATTTTCTGCCATTACTGGCCTCAATACTAACAAGGCATATGGGCCTGATGGGGTCCCTCCTGTTGTTCTCAAAAACTGTGCTTCTGTGCTTACACCCTGCCTAGGCAAACTATTTCGCCTTTGTCTGTCAACTTGTACCTTTCCTTCTTGCTGGAAGTTTGCTCTCATTCAGCCAGTCCCAAAGAAGGGTGACCACTCCCAACCCTCCAACTATCGTCCAATTGCTTTAACGTCCTGTATTTCAAAAGTTTTCGAGTCAATTCTTAATAAAAAAATTTTAAGGCAACTTTCCTATCACAACCTTCTTTCCGATTGTCAGTATGGGTTCCGTCAGGGACGCTCCACTGGCGATCTTCTCACCTACCTTTCAGACTCCTGGTCATCCTCCTTTCGGGACTTTGGCGAAAGCTTTGCCATTGCACTTGACATCTCAAAGGCTTTCGATCGAGTCTGGCATAAATCTTTAATTTCCAAACTGCCCTCCTACGGTTTCTATCCTTCTATCTGTGCCTTCATCGCTAGCTTCCTTTCTGGTCGTTCTATAGCCGCTGTCGTAGACGGCCATCGTTCTTCTCCTAGATCTATCAACAGTGGTGTTCCTCAGGGCTCTGTCCTATCACCAACTCTCTTCCTTTTATTCATCAATGATCTTCTAAGCTGTACATCTAACCCTATCCACTCATACGCTGATGACTCCACCCTTCACCTTTCCATTCGGTTCCCGCAACGCCCATCTCAACAGTTACTTCAAGAAACAAGGGATGAGGCTATGGCACACCTAATGTCTGACTTGGCTCATATCTCTGACTGGGGTAAAAATAATATGGTTGTCTTTAATGCATCTAAGACTCAGTTCTTACACCTATCAACCCGACAAAATCTTCCACAGGTATACCCACTAATGTTTAATAATATTCAGATTAATCCTGCATCATCCTTGAACATGCTTGGGGTTTCATTTACTCGGGACTTATCTTGGAAAGATCATATTACATCTCTTGTAAAATCTGCTTCCAAGAGATTGGGTGTGCTAAGCCGACTCCGCTCTTTCTTTACCCCTGCACAATTGTTGACTCTATACAGGGGTTTTATCCGCCCCTGTGTGGAGTACAACTCTCATGTGTGGGGAGGCTCCCCACATACAGCTCTTCTCAATAGGGTGGAGTCAAAGGCTTTTCGTCTCATTAACTCTCCTCCTCTTACTGACTTCCTTCAACCTCTGTCTCTTCGCCGCACTGTTGCATCTTTATCTCTTTTCTATCGCTACTTAATGGTCACTGCTCCTCTGAACTGTCTGCTTGCATTCCTCCACCTCTACGACGGGCGCGTAGCACCCGTCTGGCAACAAACTCTCATCCCTTTTCTGTCCAACTCTCTAATGCAAGAGTTAACCGTTACTCCCAGTCTTTCATTTATGCAACAGGTCAGCTCTGGAACTGTCTCCCTCTGTCTGTATTTCCTCCTGCCTATGATGTTCAGTCTTTCAAATGTAGTGTGTCCAGGCATCTCAAAATGATCGGATCTTGAATTTGGCTCTCTGTTGTATTTTGTTTTTCTCTTGGAGGGAACTGTAAGCGGGCTCATGGCCTTTGGTTCCTTCTTCCTCGCATAAAAAAAAAAAAAAAACTCACAAAAACACAAACTCAGAAAAACACACACACACACACACACACCTAAGAAATCTAACAAATACAAGAGAATAACACACACACACACACACACACACACACACACACACACACACACACACACACCTAAGAAATCGAATAAATACAAGAGAAAAACACACAAACACAACACAAACACACACACACAAATATACAACCTAATATATATGTCATATCCTGACACTCTTAAATGATAAACAGTACCTTACATGTGGCAGATATCTTACAACATTCATAATGTGCACAGAGCAGAACACACCAACAAAAGTCTATAAATGTAGCTGTTAACTAACGACAATCAAAGACTGCCTATATACATAAACTTAGAGAGGCAAGAATTGAAACTCTGTGAAGAGAGAGGTGAAAAAAAAATGAACCAAAAATAACAGAACAGACTCTGACGAGGCTCTCCTTGCTCAGACGCCGTCTGGTTCGGAGCTCTGACCACTCTCTCTCTCAGACTGGACTCTGTCTCGTTTACTGTGGTGGAATTTTGCCAGCTTTTCCTGGTTTTTCTTTCTCTTTTGGGACTTAGTCTCTGTTAGAGAGACTGAGTTTCTGTTTACTATACTCGAGGCTCAACTCTGTCCCTGACAGACAGCCACTGCCTGACTATGAGAGTGTTTGTCTAGTGTGTTTCCGTGTGTTTGTCTGTGTTTGTGTGTTTTTTTTTTTTTCACCGCTAGCCGTTAGTGTCCCCTGACGTGGTAAGACCTCGAACCCTGAAGGGGTGCCGTTAGGGCACTTCCATGAAGGGGGGCCTTTTGGGCCTGATTATAGGAAGCGTCAGGGGCGGCTCTTTCTGCTATGGTTAGGACAAGTCCCACAGGGGGCAGTAGCGTGTTCCCTACGTCGCCCTTTAGAGGGCGGGGAGAATAGGTACCCGTTACTGTAGGGCCTTTTTTTTTGCCGTGCTTTCTAGTTTATTTTTTTGTGTGTTTGCTTTGTTTTTTTTGTGCGTCTCTGGTATATGTGTGTGTGTCTGTGTGAGTAACGTTTGTGTGTGTTTGTGTGTCTGTCCCTCAGGGACATGATTAGGAGGACACAAATCCCCCAACCCACGGGCCAAGCCCGTCAAACCTTTTCCAAGCAGAGGACGTCTTGCCCTGCTGCCGTGCCAGGCGCGAAGCGGGAGCGGCGTCTTTCAGACGCCAGCTCCCACTCGTCGACGTCTGGCGACGCCTCTGCTTCACCTAACTCTCCTAGGCTTCAGGGTACTGCTCCCCATGCGCGGCCTGTTGCCTCAGGCCCCCCTTCCTCTTCGGCACGTGCACGTGCAACCAAGGTTGCACGTGTGCATGAGGGAATGGAGGACGATGCTTCGGCTCCTCCTCCTGTCCCCAGAACCAAAGGAAAGACCGCTGGTGCCACCCATCCAGCCGCCACTCCCTCTGTGCGCCCGCGCCTTCAGGCGCCACCACCTCCTGCCTTGGCTGCACAGAAAGTCCGTGCTGCAACAGCACCTGCCACTGCCGGCTCTCCTGCTGAAGCTGCCCATTCTGCTACAGCTGTCGACTCTCCTGATGCCGATGGATTTATCCCTGTGGTGCGCAAACCATGGCGAGCACTGCAGGGAAACGCCCCTCCTCCAGCATCCAGGACTTCGGTGCCACGGAGGCATCCCTCCGTGTCAGTAGCCGTGCGCCCTCTGCCTCGCTCTTCTTTCCCAGCGTTCCACGTGCCTGTACAAGAGGGGCACGCGACCAGTTACGACGCTGTAGCCGCACTGGAGCGTCACCTGCCAGGGCTGCAATGCTCCAATCTAATCGGGAAAGATGGGAGCTCAGTCTTGGTGCCGAAAGACGAGGAAGCTTACGACCTATTGAGGGCGGCAGTACAGGACGAGGCCTCCCCTGTCAAACTAATAGAGCTGACACCTGGGCAGCAGAACAGAAAGGCAGTCGTCATGGGCTACCCCTTGCGGATGCCCGTGGAGATACTGTTACAGCACCCTCAGGTCGAAGAGGCAACCCGCTGCCAGAAAGCGCGTACCAGGGAGGAGACTCAACAGGTTGTCGTCACCCTGCGGGGTCCTCTGATCCCTGTGATCGTCCTAGGGAACTGGGAAGAATACCACCTCCGCCCTTTAACCCCTGAGCCACTCCGCTGCTACAGGTGCCAGCGATACAGCCACCACAGAGCCACTTGCAACCGGGCCACAGTCTGCGGGATGTGCAGCGGCCCGCACGTAACGGAGAGGTGCTTGGCCAAATTCAAGGCCAAGGAGGCTGTCTCCACCCGCTGCCCCAGCTGCTTGGGAAAACACCATGCGTGGCACCCCAGCTGCCCTACCAGAGTAGCACTGGTCGATCGGGGGCGAGAACGCCAAGTTGCCTAGGTAAAGGAGCAACAGGCAAGCAGCAACAAACCAGCACCTCCAGGAACCTTCATTTGGGGACAGCAACGCCGTCCAATAGCAACTGCACCTCCAGTGCTAGACGAGGCAGCGTTTCCGCCACTCCAACCTGCTCTCACTCGTCACACGACGACCGCGGAGTTCCATCACCCTCCTCCCCCTCCAGTTCGGAAGACAGTCGAGGAGTTTACTCCACCCATGCCCCACAACACGGACTCTCATAGTCTTCACAAGGGAAGAACTGCGAACGCTGGGCACAGAAATTGCCAGAAGCCTGGCTCAGATGCTGGGCACGATTCTCGGCAGGCCTCTGGAAACGGCACCATTAGTGCAGGCCGTCGACGCCATTGTCGACCAAGTGGTGGAGGCAAAGCAGCACCCACGCCCTCCTACCCTAGTACCTCCTGCATCACCTCCCACACAGACAACTGTGGAAGAGCCAATACCAACCGAGCTTCCTCTGCCTCGCCCCCAAATGTCAGTCAACATTCATCTGGGACTCACACCAGCTACAGCAGCGATCGAGGAAGAGCGGAGGGCCCTCGGACTCCCAACAGATCCTCCCCAGTGCCAGACACCGCTGCCAGACTCCGAGTCCTACAGTGGAACTGCTTAGGGGCACGGAGCAAGCTCGCCCACCTCCAGGAGGTGGTTGCTCAGGAAAACATACATGTCTTCCTGCTCCAAGAGACACTCCTCCCCCACAGCTCCACTTTTCAACTCGGAGGCTTCAAGGGCTTTTTCTCCCCCGAATCAGGGGTACTAACCGAGGATGTGCTATCCTCGTTCGGGATTACATCCCCTGCCACGAGTACGACCCTCCAATACACTGCGGCGAGGGCGTAGAGGTGCAAGGTGTTGTTTTGGATCTTGCCTCGACCTCCCTAACATTTTTCAATGTCTAAAAATCCAGCAGGGACCCTTGATCTGGGAGAGATTATGGCTCATGCTGCAGCGGAGTCCACATTTATTGCGGGAGATTTTAACGCTCACCACCCTGTTCTCTCCTCACCGATTTCAACAAACGAAGACGGTCGCCACCTCGCCATGGCCTTAGAAGAATTCCCTGGAGTAGCCCTCTTAAACGATCTGTCTGAGCCCACCCATGTAAGCAGTGGTAGACTTCATCTCTCCTTCGTTTCTTCTCCTCTTGCCACTGTGTCCAGGTGGTCCCTACACCCATACCTCACTAGCGATCATTTCGGTCTGGTGACGGATCTCCCTGCGGCCCCACTCCCACCTTCTCCGCCGCCTCCACCTCGCTGGGACCTCCGACGGGCAAACTGGCCAACATTTGCTGAGGCTGTTCAGGTGGCCCTAGTCTCTGTCGCTCCTCCTTCCACCTTTGAGGACTATGCAGAACATGTTGCCCACACACTTCATCGTGCCACCACTTCCAGTGTTCCCCTTACGAAGAGCCCCACGGCCCTCTTTCAAGACCATTTGTATTACGATGAGAGGGTCCGTGAACTAAACCATAGGCTCAGCTCGGCACGAAAGACATTTCGATGACGACCCTCTTCACCTACAAGGAAATATGTGGCTGCAGTGGCGCGACATGTTTCCCATGAAAAACGCCGTACAAGGGAGGAGGTTTGGATAAAATGTTGCCGGTCCCTAGACTGCCACTCCACTCTTAAAGAGATGTGGGCCCGTATTAAATATGTGTCCAGTCACCGGCTTCCCAAACCACCATCCCACCCTGACCCAGCGGGCGAGGCCGAACGTCTTACAGTCCTCTTTGCTGCATGCACAGCTTCTAGTGTGCTACCACAAGATGTCAGGGACTTGCAGGCACGCCTTGCAGACCCTCGTGTGGAAGCAATTGAGGCAGCTTGCTCCCTCTTGGATGTCGCTGACCACCTTTTTACCAATCATGAACTCGACAGGGCACTTAAAAACAGGCGGGATACAGCTGC
This sequence comes from Coenobita brevimanus, assembly GCF_032717465.1. Taxonomy (NCBI): domain Eukaryota; kingdom Metazoa; phylum Arthropoda; class Malacostraca; order Decapoda; family Coenobitidae; genus Coenobita; species Coenobita brevimanus. The sequence continues at coordinate 3,752,271 of NC_137070.1, read as the reverse complement.
AGGAAGTGATGGTGTAGTGTATTCCTTCCTAGCCCATGCTGGCCCTAGTGGGAAGGCCACTATCCTTGATTTGTTCAACTGTTCATGGGTGGAAGGTCGCCTCCCGACATCATGGAAAACAGCCATTATTCACCCCATACCCAAACCTCGTGACCCAACCAACATGAGGCCGATTTCCCTTCTCAGCTGCATAGCTAAGACTGCGGAAAGGCTAGTGCTTTCGCGGCTTGCTTGGAGATTAGGCCCTCTCCATCCACATTTTTTTGCCTTTCTCCCGGGCAGAAGCATGATACACTGTCTCGCTTCCCTTTTGGGTACACTGAGACGCGGTCATGGTATGGCTGTTTTCCTCGATCTCGAGAAGGCTTTTGAGATAGCAAACCCTTTTCTTGTCCTGGCAGCTCTTGCAGCTAAAGGGGTGGGAGGAAGGCTTCCCTCTTGGGTCAAGGATTTCTTTCATGACCGATCAGCTCGAGTCCGCTTCCAGGGTCACATTTCTGCCTCTTACCCGCATGAAAACGGCACTCCACGGGGCAGTGTGCTGAGCCCTCTTCTTTTTAATGTACTCATTGAGGGCCTCCTTAATACCAACTATGGCCGTGGTGTTACCCTACTCTGTTATGCGGATGATCTTGCTCCTGTTTTTTCACAAAGGAACTGTTTTGTACAGGCACCAGTCACCCTTGCCCGCTTATATGACAAGTGCTGTGACCTTGGCCTCAAGGTCAACTTTGAAAAATCAAAATGCCTGCCTTTTGGTCTACGTCCATCTGATCGTCCTCTTATTTTGGGGGGTCATCATCTGGAAGTGGTTCACCATCACCAATACCTAGGTGTTTGGCTTGACAGCCGGTTAACATTCAGTTGCCATGTCCGCTATTTACGAGAACGTGCTGCTACCCGTACCTGTGCCCTCAGAGCCCTCTGTATCGCTCTCTAGGGGCCTCATTTTGGGTCCTCAGAACATTTTATGTGCATGCCATTCGCTCGATAGTGGACTACAGTGCACCGTGCTTAATAAACATCTCTGAAAAGCTCAGCAGGTCTCTGGAAGTTATCCAGAACACTGCACTGCGTGTCATGCTCGGTGCACCCCCATGGACTCGTCTTGTCAACCTCAGGGCTGAGAGTGCCTTCCCGTCTCTTAAGTATCGGATATGGGTACGAACAACGGCTGTCACTGCTCAACTCTGCCGACATCAATCACATCTTCCTGTGTCTGCATTACTTCAGTGTACTCTAAGTTGACCCCCACATCCACACCCGGAAGGGGACTGGATTCTTGCAACTGCTGACATCATCCGACGCCTGGATGTAACTGACGCAATTATAGGAGACCCTGATTTGCCCTGTCCTGGATACTCACCTGCACCACCTTGGCGAACTTCAACTTTTACGTATGTTCTTCCTTCGTCAGGGACTCCAAGGTCTTCATTTCCTGCTGTACTACGCCAGGATGGACTCCGACGTTTGGCAGACCTTCAAGCACCAAACTCTGCTATTTATTACACCGACGGGTCGGTTGATGCTCAGGGGAATGCAGGAGCTACAATGGTTTGTGGTACTCATGTCGAGACTTGGCGGGTATCCTCTGGGGTCTCTGCAGTTGGTTGCCATACTGGGTGCACTTAGACATGCTGATCGACACCTCTCTCGACGTGTCGTGATCCATACAGACTCCCTCTCTTCCCTCCACGGCCTCATGGTGCATCGATTCCCTGATAATATCCATCTCATGATAAGTATCATGACGGTGGCTGAGTCAATCACTAGGAGAAGTGGTGACATTTTTCTTCATTGGCTACCTGGACATGTTGGCATTGCAGGGAATGAAAATGCTGACGTTGCTGCTCGGCAGGACTGCTCTCTTCCTCAGGTAACATTTCCTTTACGATCCAGTATCTCTGCTGTCATGCGCAGGGTGACCACCACCATAGGCCACATGTCACGTGAAGAACACGAGACACAAGTTTGGGAGGGAGCACGCTCGGCAAAATGGTACGCCACAGCAACGTCCTATGCATCCCTATCGGTTGCACCTGGTACTCCCAATCACACTATAGTTACTCATTCGTAGATTACGATTAGGATTTCCCTGTTAGAGTCAGATAACAGGTAGTAACCCTGAACCATGTCCTCACTGCCTTGAACAAAGCGATCAGCCTTTGATTCATTATGTCCTGGACTGTCCTGCAACAGCCCATCTTCGTTCCAGCCTCAATGACCACCCTCTCGGTGGCTTAGACAGATCCCAGATGGCAGCAGGTATCATTGGAAGAACTCCAACTGCCGTGCTTTTGAGCGTGGTTACTGCCTACCCTCCTCCTCGATAGAGAATAGCCTGCTAGAAGTAAGAATAACTACTCTGACGGGCTTTCCGTGCCCGTGTTCTCCTTTTTAGGAGAACGAATCCAATCTAACTAACTATCTGACGAGGTCAAAACAACGGCCAGACACAAGCAAAGACAGGAAGGAACATCGAAAAGCCCCCCGTCGTCCTCGTCCTCGTCGTCGTCCTCGTCGTCGTCGTCGTCGTCGTCCTCCTCCTCCTCTTCGTTACTGATTTTCAATCCATGCTATTTAGAACAAACAAGCTGCGGGATTACTATCTTAGTCATCATCCTAAAGCAGTTAACCCTTCTACTCTCGGGGGATAGGTTGTGACTTAATGATGTTCATAATACCAGGACGTCTAGCTGCAAGATTACATGTGTACCACAAGTTGAAGTCGTACCTCTGAGGCACCTCTAGAGAATGTAAACTAACTATTGACCTAAATTTTGCCTGAATAATACTCGGTCTTCCGTAGATTCAATTGGGAGACTTCGTTTACTCTAGAAATTAGATTAGCTTTCACTAATTCTTTGCCACTCGAAGATCTTTTAATACCCTGAAAAAAATCGGATGGTGGCTAAGTAAATATGAAAAATAGCCAAGACATTAAGGTGTATCGGGAAAAACTAGAAATATTTTATATGTCAAACTATAATGGAGTGTGAACTGTCTGATTCACTTAGCAGGCTTTGCTGAAAAGTACAACGAATGTATCGGCTAAAGAATTACGTGAACCTTTTTCACTTATCGGATCAAGGGCATTGGGTATTGTTCATGACTGTTTTCTTTGTTTGTATTGTTCGGTTGTTTTTGTAAGACAGAGATTTAAGCAATTGACGGATTAATTGAGAATTTCATTCTCCCTGAAACTGTGCTGTTTAGGATGCAGACTGTACTCTACCTGAAACTGAGAGTGAAGCTAGGAAGAAGACAAAATGAGTACTACGAGTGGTGAGGGAAAGATGTGTTAGAAGACAAGTAAGCAGACCGGCAGATATGAAATGATCATAAAATCACACTTGATAATACTATCACACTGACTCATGAATAAGGTAGACCTGCCGTATATTCTGAATGGAAGATGGGTAATAGCGTTGAGATGATGAGTTGTGATGCCTTTGGGTGCGTGGGATTGCTGAGACTTTCGGGAAGGAGAGTCAAACATATATCCAAAATCAAGCACTTACTAGTTAGGAAATGAACACAAGCACAAAAACACTGTTACGGAACAGAGAAAGATAACGTACACTTTAAGTGAGAATACTGAGTCACTACTGTCCCGTAAAGTTCCAGGTTCAAAACAAAAGAGTTAGGTAAAATTACAAGTTAAAGTTTAATGCACAAACTAACAACAAAACATTCAGGACTCATAAGGATAAAGTAATGGCAAAAACAGGTTAAATATATGGTTAACTGCAATAGCCTCTATCAACACGAAATTAGCAAGAGTAAATTTATCTAAGTCAGCCCTGATAAAATGAGATACCAGATAATACTCAGTGAATGCCAGATAAATTATTACAGATACAAACTATTATCAAAAATGACTGACATAAAACCCAACATTAATCAAAAAGACCTCACTAGGCCTAAGAATTAACCTTATGCTACACAGTACAACCAAAAATGCAATAACACTTATACTCAAATTACACACAGCTGCTAGATGTTTGGAGATTTCTTGAGCACTCACAATAATAATATCTATACAGGGGAGGACAGAGATGTGAACAAAATGAGGAGCAGATCTAAGTGGCCATGATGCAGAGACTGAGCTCATTATATAGGGGCCAGCAGAGCTTGATACAACTTGTAAGAGGGACGCGCAAATGAAGCCATGGGGACAAAGAGATGAAAATCCCGCTCTGGATAACAGAGAGAACGACTTACTCTACTATACGGTAGAAGGGGGGAACTGAGGCAGAACACGCTCGTGATCAAACATGCAGCAACTGTGCGTTAAAATTACACAAAGGATGATGAAATCATAGGCTATGTAACAACACATATAGTAACTAAAAATCAAACACAAACGCAAACGCAAACACAAACACAGACGAAAACACAGACATGCACAAACACACACACACACACACACACACACACACACATACACACACACACACACACACAGAACCTAATTGGTACTGGTCCATCATTTAATGACACTTATTTAATAAACGTTAACTCACGTGTGACATGTATCCCCATAGCAGAGCACACCAACAAACCGGTCTAAATCCATTCGTCAAGTAACGACAATACGAGCCCGCCTTATATAGGAGAACTCAGGTCAGACAGAAGTTTAACTCAGGGAAGAAAATATCGCAACTAAATGAAGCACGAATGACACAACGGACTCACTCAAGGTCAAAACCTCGAGTACATACGGGAAGGTTGCTAGAAAAGGCGTCGTAGTCGTCGTCGTCGTCGTCGTCGTAGTGGTTAATGTTTTGACTTCCAGACTATTCTGAAATGTGAAGCAGCAGGATTACATGTTCAGTTTCCCTTTTAAACCAGTTCACACTTCTCTCGGGGGATTGGATGTCGCTGAAGGACCTTCCTATGACCAAACCATTCAGCCGTCCGGTTACATCGGTACCATCACATGGAGGCGTCCCTCTGAGGCACCTCTGGAGAGTGTAAACTAACTACTGAACTAAAATATACATAAATAAAATGTTAGCGTCTGTAGATTCCACTGAGCTGAGGAGAAACTTATTTTACTGAACAATTTAGATTAGTCTTCATTATTTCTTTACCACCTGAAGATCCTTCGTAGCCCGAATAAAATCGAAAGGTAGCTGAGTAACTATGAATAATAGCTATGATATGAGGTATAGGGGTAAAAGCTAGAAATCGTTACTGTGTCAAAATGTCAAGGAAGTGTGAACTGTCAGATTCATTTACCTTTATTGAAAAGTGCAACGAAGATATCGACGAAATACTTACGGCAAATTTTTCCACGTATTGAACCAAGTGTATTGTGGATACTTCATGTCTGTTTTCTTTGTTGCTATTATTCGACTGTTTTTGTAATTCTCATCAGCTAGTCAGATCAGGTGCGGGTAAGGGGATGGGTCTATTATGCTGTGGCAGGGGTAAACCAGCCCTGCTGTCGGGACCTCCTGCGGATGTCACTGATTGCACTGCGCAGTTGACTTTTGTGCGGTGTGGTGCTGTGAGGATCTATCTCTTCTCCCTTTTGGGACTAAGATGCGAATGAATGTGTTTGAATGGATGAGTAAATGGGGAGTGTGTCGTCCTGTCTCGGCTACCTCCCTTTCCTTAGAGGAAGCAGCCTAAGTATATAGATAGATAGATAGATAGAGTTTTAAGCAACTGATAGATTAACTGAAAATTTCATTCACCCTTCAAAATGTGCTGTTTAAGATAAAGACTGCACTGTAGCTGAAAATGAGAGTGAAGCTAGCAAGAAGACAAAATGAACACTAGGAATGGTAAGGGAAAGACGGGTTAGAAGACATGTGAGCAGACCGGCAGGTAGGCAAGGATCATAAAAGCACACGTCCTAACACTGAGTCCTGAATGAGATAGACATGACGTGTATTTAGTATGGACGATGGGTATTAGCGTCGAAGTGGTGATATGGGATGCCATACGGTAAGTGAGAGTGTTGAGACTAACGGAAAAACAGTCAGATTCATATCTAGAATCAGACATTTACTCGTAAGCACCAGTCGAGCAGGGCAGTACTCCCGAGGTGGATGGAAAGCTGATGACAGGGAGTGCTGGAGCTCCCGTTTCATCAGCCCTCAGGACTAGTTCCTGACCATCCCCCTTTGCTGAACTTTTTCAGTGTCTCAGTTACACAGAGAGTAGGCCAGCATGCTCTCCAGTACAAATTTCTCTATCTATCTTCACCAAACTACATGCACAGTACACACTACACTTCCTATTCAAAATTCACCAAAATGGCGTCAATTCACCCAGCCTCGGAGTCCCCAGGGGGGGGGACCATAAATGCCCCCGCCATCTGCCCCTCTCCCGGTGACGACTCGAGGTGCCTGGAACCACTGTCTGACTCTCTTCTTCTTCATTTCTGCAACATTCGCGGCTTTTCATCTAACTTTCGCTCTGTTGAACACCACCTCTCCTCCTCTAAACCTCACCTTCTTTTTCTAACGGAGACTCAGCTGTCTGAGGCAACTGACAGCAAACCCTTTTCTGTATCCTCCTACTTTCTCTATACTCATTTCAAAGCCAAAGGTGGCTGTTGTGTATACATACGCAACGACTTATCTTGCTCTCGTGTTCCTGAACTTGATTCTTCTGAATTCTCCACTCTCTGGCTTCGGCTTTCCTGTCATTCTCTGACTAAATATATCTGTGCTGTTTACTTATCCCCTAATTCTACTGACTATCAAAAATTCTTCGACTATCTTACTTCTACGATGGAACACATTCTGTCCATTTCTCCTTTCTCTGAAATCTCCATTCTTGGAGATTTCAATGTTCACCACCACCTTTGGCTCTCCTCTCCTTTCACGGATCCACCTGGTGAACAAGCCTACATCTTTTCTATCCTTAATGACCTAGAGCAGCTTGTACAGCACCCTACCCGTATCCCTGACCGCCTTGGAGAGAGCTCCAACATACTTGACCTCTTCCTCACAACTAATCCTTCTGCTTACTCTGTTAATCTTTTCTCTCCGTTGGGCTCCTCCGATCACAACCTTATTACCTTAACCTGTCCTATCGCTCCAGTACGGCCTGCGGACCCTCCAGGGAAACGTCGTCTCTGGCATTTTGGAGCTGCGGACTGGGAGGCCCTCAGGCAGTACTTCTTTGATTTCCCCTGGAATGATTATTGCTTCCATGGCCGTGAGCCATCTGAGTGTGCCTTGCGCATTACGGAGGTTATTCTCTCGGGCATGGAAGCATACATTCCTTTCTCATATCCTTTGACTAACGCAAGAAAGCCTTGGTTTAATCACGCTTGTTCTAATGCTGTCCGCAACAAGGAGAAGGCCTACAAAAGGTACCGGAGCCAACCCACCCCTGAATCACATAATCTTTACGTTTCTGCCCGGAATCGTGCTAAGTCTGTTCTTCGCTTTACTAAAAATAATTTCATCCATACTAAATGCTCTCAACTCTCCAACTCGAATTCTTCCCGCTCCTTCTGGCACCTTGCCAAAAATCTTTCTAACAACTTTACCTCATCATCCTTCCCTCCTCTTTTCTACTCTGATGGTTCTTCTACTGATAAAGCAGATCTCTTCGCACAGACTTTCTCCTCCAATTCCACCTTAGACGATTCCGGTGCTGTTCCTCCATCACTTCCCCCCTCTGACTTCCTCATGGCTGACATTAAAATTTCTTCAGTTGATGTATTTTCTGCCATTACTGGCCTCAATACTAACAAGGCATATGGGCCTGATGGGGTCCCTCCTGTTGTTCTCAAAAACTGTGCTTCTGTGCTTACACCCTGCCTAGGCAAACTATTTCGCCTTTGTCTGTCAACTTGTACCTTTCCTTCTTGCTGGAAGTTTGCTCTCATTCAGCCAGTCCCAAAGAAGGGTGACCACTCCCAACCCTCCAACTATCGTCCAATTGCTTTAACGTCCTGTATTTCAAAAGTTTTCGAGTCAATTCTTAATAAAAAAATTTTAAGGCAACTTTCCTATCACAACCTTCTTTCCGATTGTCAGTATGGGTTCCGTCAGGGACGCTCCACTGGCGATCTTCTCACCTACCTTTCAGACTCCTGGTCATCCTCCTTTCGGGACTTTGGCGAAAGCTTTGCCATTGCACTTGACATCTCAAAGGCTTTCGATCGAGTCTGGCATAAATCTTTAATTTCCAAACTGCCCTCCTACGGTTTCTATCCTTCTATCTGTGCCTTCATCGCTAGCTTCCTTTCTGGTCGTTCTATAGCCGCTGTCGTAGACGGCCATCGTTCTTCTCCTGGATCTATCAACAGTGGTGTTCCTCAGGGCTCTGTCCTATCACCAACTCTCTTCCTTTTATTCATCAATGATCTTCTAAGCTGTACATCTAACCCTATCCACTCATACGCTGATGACTCCACCCTTCACCTTTCCATTCGGTTCCCGCAACGCCCATCTCAACAGTTACTTCAAGAAACAAGGGATGAGGCTATGGCACACCCAATGTCTGACTTGGCTCATATCTCTGACTGGGGTAAAAATAATATGGTTGTCTTTAATGCATCTAAGACTCAGTTCTTACACCTATCAACCCGACAAAATCTTCCACAGGTATACCCACTAATGTTTAATAATATTCAGATTAATCCTGCATCATCCTTGAACATGCTTGGGGTTTCATTTACTCGGGACTTATCTCTGAAAGATCATATTACATCTCTTGTAAAATCTGCTTCCAAGAGATTGGGTGTGCTAAGCCGACTCCGCTCTTTCTTTACCCCTGCACAATTGTTGACTCTATACAGGGGTTTTATCCGCCCCTGTGTGGAGTACAACTCTCATGTGTGGGGAGGCTCCCCACATACAGCTCTTCTCAATAGGGTGGAGTCAAAGGCTTTTCGTCTCATTAACTCTCCTCCTCTTACTGACTCCCTTCAACCTCTGTCTCTTCGCCGCACTGTTGCATCTTTATCTCTTTTCTATCGCTACTTAATGGTCACTGCTCCTCTGAACTGTCTGCTTGCATTCCTCCACCTCTACGACGGGCGCGTAGCACCCGTCTGGCAGCAAACTCTCATCCCTTTTCTGTCCAACTCTCTAATGCAAGAGTTAACCGTTACTCCCAGTCTTTCATCTATGCAACAGGTCAGCTCTGGAACTGTCTCCCTCTGTCTGTATTTCCTCCTGCCTATGATCTCCAGTCTTTCAAATGTAGTGTGTCCAGGCATCTCAAAATGATCGGATCTTGAATTTGGCTCTCTGTTGTATTTTGTTTTTCTCTTGGAGGGAACTGTAAGCGGGCTCATGGCCTTTGGTTCCTTCTTCCTCGTATAAAAAAAAAAAAAAACACAAAAACACACACACACACACACACACACACACACACCTAAGAAATCTAACAAATACAAGAGAATAACACACAAACACAACACAAACACACACACACACACACACACACACACACACACACACACACACACACACACACACACACACACACACACACACACACACACACACACACACACACACACACACACACACACACACACACCTAAGAAATCGAATAAATACAAGAGAAAAACACACAAACACAACACAAACACACACACACAAATATACAACCTAATATATATGTTATATCCTGACACTCTTAAATGATAAACAGTACCTTACATGTGGCAGATATCTTACAACATTCATAATGTGCACAGAGCAGAACACACCAACAAAAGTCTCTAAATGCAGCTGTTAACTAACGACAATCAAAGCCTGCCTATATACATAAACTTAGAGAGGCAAGAATTGAAACTCTGTGAAGAGAGAGGTGAAAAAAATAAACCAAAAATAACAGAACAGACTCTGACGAGGCTCTCCTTGCTCAGACGCCGTCTGGTTCGGAGCTCTGACCACTCTGTCTCAGACTGGACTCTGTCTCGTTTACTGTGGTGGAATTTTGCCAGCTTTTCCTGGTTTTTCTTTCTCTTTTGGGACTTAGTCTCTGTTAGAGAGACTGAGTTTCTGTTTACTATACTCGAGGCTCAACTCTGTCCCTGACAGACAGCCACTGCCTGACTATGAGAGTGTTTGTCTAGTGTGTTTCCGTGTGTTTGTCTGTGTTTTTTTTTTTTTTCACCGCTAGCCGTTAGTGTCCCCTGACGTGGTAAGACCTCGAACCCTGAAGGGGTGCCGTTAGGGCACTTCCATGAAGGGGGGCCTTTTGGGCCTGATTATAGGAAGCGTCAGGGGCGGCTCTTTCTGCTATGGTTAGGACAAGTCCCACAGGGGGCAGTAGCGTGTTCCCTACGTCGCCCTTTAGAGGGCGGGGAGAATAGGTACCCGTTACTGTAGGGCCTTTTTTTTTTGCCGTGCTTTCTAGTTTATTTTTTTGTGTTTGCTTTGTTTTTTTGTGCGTCTCTGGTATATGTGTGTGTGTCTGTGTGAGTAACGTTTGTGTGTGTTTGTGTGTCTGTCCCTCAGGGACATGATTAGGAGGACACAAATCCCCCAACCCACGGGCCAAGCCCGTCAAACCTTTTCCAAGCAGAGGACGTCTTGCCCTGCTGCCGTGCCAGGCGCGAAGCGGGAGCGGCGTCTTTCAGACGCCAGCTCCCACTCGTCGACGTCTGGCGACGCCTCTGCTTCACCTAACTCTCCTAGGCTTCAGGGTACTGCTCCCCATGCGCGGCCTGTTGCCTCAGGCCCCCCTTCCTCTTCGGCACGTGCACGTGCAACCAAGGTTGCACGTGTGCATGAGGGAATGGAGGACGATGCTTCGGCTCCTCCTCCTGTCCCCAGAACCAAAGGAAAGACCGCTGGTGCCACCCATCCAGCCGCCACTCCCTCTGTGCGCCCGCGCCTTCAGGCGCCACAACCTCCTGCCTTGGCTGCACAGAAAGTCCGTGCTGCAACAGCACCTGCCACTGCCGGCTCTCCTGCTGAAGCTGCCCATTCTGCTACAGCTGTCGACTCTCCTGATGCCGATGGATTTATCCCTGTGGTGCGCAAACCATGGCGAGCGCTGCAGGGAAACGCCCCTCCTCCAGCATCCAGGACTTCGGTGCCACGGAGGCATCCCTCCGTGTCAGTAGCCGTGCGCCCTCTGCCTCGCTCTTCTTTCCCAGCGTTCCACGTGCCTGTACAAGAGGGGCACGCGACCAGTTACGACGCTGTAGCCGCACTGGAGCGTCACCTGCCGGGGCTGCAATGCTCCAATCTAATCGGGAAAGATGGGAGCTCAGTCTTGGTGCCGAAAGACGAGGAAGCTTACGACCTATTGAGGGCGGCAGTACAGGACGAGGCCTCCCCTGTCAAACTAATAGAGCTGACACCTGGGCAGCAGAACAGAAAGGCAGTCGTCATGGGCTACCCCTTGCGGATGCCCGTGGAGATACTGTTACAGCACCCTCAGGTCGAAGAGGCAACCCGCTGCCAGAAAGCGCGTACCAGGGAGGAGACTCAACAGGTTGTCGTCACCCTGCGGGGTCCTCTGATCCCTGTGATCGTCCTGGGGAACTGGGTAGAATACCACCTCCGCCTTTCAACCCCTGAGCCACTCCGCTGCTACAGGTGCCAGCAATACAGCCACCACAGAGCCACTTGCAACCGGGCCACAGTCTGCGGGATGTGCAGCGGCCCGCACGAAACGGAGAGGTGCTTGGCCAAATTCAAGGCCAAGGAGGCTGTCTCCACCCGCTGCCCCAGCTGCTTGGGAAAACACCATGCGTGGCACCCCAGCTGCCCTACCAGAGTAGCACTGGTCGATCGGGGGCGAGAACGCCAAGTTGCCTAGGTAAAGGAGCAACAGGCAAGCAGCAACAAACCAGCACCTCCAGGAACCTTCATTTGGGGACAGCAACGCCGTCCAATAGCAACTGCACCTCCAGTGCTAGACGAGGCAGCGTTTCCGCCACTCCAACCTGCTCTCACTCGTCACACGACGACCGCGGAGTTCCATCACCCTCCTCCCCCTCCAGTTCGGAAGACAGTCGAGGAGTTTACTCCACCCATGCCCCACAACACGGACTCTCATAGTCTTCACAAGGGAAGAACTGCGAACGCTGGGCACAGAAATTGCCAGAAGCCTGGCTCAGATGCTGGGCACGATTCTCGGCAGGCCTCTGGAAACGGCACCATTAGTGCAGGCCGTCGACGCCATTGTCGACCAAGTGGTGGAGGCAAAGCAGCACCCACGCCCTCCTACCCTAGTACCTCCTGCATCACCTCCCACACAGACAACTGTGGAAGAGCCAATACCAACCGAGCTTCCTCTGCCTCGCCCCCAAATGTCAGTCAACATTCATCTGGGACTCACACCAGCTACAGCAGCGATCGAGGAAGAGCGGAGGGCCCTCGGACTCCCAACAGATCCTCCCCAGTGCCAGACACCGCTGCCAGACTCCGAGTCCTACAGTGGAACTGCTTAGGGGCACGGAGCAAGCTCGCCCACCTCCAGGAGGTGGTTGCTCAGGAAAACATACATGTCCACAGCTCCACTTTTCAACTCGGAGGCTTCAAGGGCTTTTTCTCCCCCGAATCAGGGGTACTAACCGAGGATGTGCTATCCTCGTTCGGGATTACATCCCCTGCCACGAGTACGACCCTCCAATACACTGCGGCGAGGGCGTAGAGGTGCAAGGTGTTGTTTTGCATCTTGCCTCGACCTCCCTAACATTTTTCAATGTCTAAAAATCCAGCAGGGACAATTAATCTGGGAGAGATTATGGTTCATGCTGTATCGGAGTCAACATTTATTGCGGGAGATTTTAACGCTCACCACCCTGTTCTCTCCTCACCGATTTCAACAAACGAAGACGGTCGCCACCTCGCCATGGCCTTAGAAGGATTCCCTGGAGTAGCCCTCTTAAACGATCTGTCTGAGCCCACCCATGTAAGCAGTGGTAGACTTCATCTCTCCTTCGTTTCTTCTCCTCTTGCCACTGTGTCCAGGTGGTCCCTACACCCATACCTCACTAGCCATCATTTCGTTCTGGTGACGGATCTCCCGGCGGCCCCACTCCCACCTCCTCCGCCGCCTCCACCTCGCTGGGAATTCCCACGGGCAAACTGGCCAACATTTGCTGAGGCTGTTCAGGTGGCCCTAGTCTCTGTCGCTCCTCCTTCCACCTTTGAGGACTATGCAGAACATGTTGCCCACACACTTCATCGTGCCACCACTGCCAGTGTTCCCCTTACGAAGAGCCCCACGGCCCTCTTTCAAGACCATTTGTATTACGACGAGAGGGTCCGTGAACTAAACCATCGGCTCAACTCGGCACGAAAAACATTTCGATGACGACCCTCTTCACCTACAAGGAAATACATGGCTGCAGTGGCGCGAAATGTTTCCCATGAAAAACGCCGTAGAAGGGAGGAGGCTTGGATAAAATGGTGCCGGTCCTTAAACTGCCATTCCACTCTTAAAGAGATGTGGGCCCGTATTAAATATGTGTCCAGTCACCGGCTTCCCAAACCACCATCCCACCCTGACCCAGCGGGCGAGGCCGAACGTCTTGCAGTCCTTTTGCTGCATGCACAGCTTCTGGTGTGCTACCACAAGATGTCAGGGACTTGCAGGCACGCCTTGCAGACCCTCGTGTGGAAGCAATTGAGGCAGCTTGCTCCCGCTTGGATGTCGCTGACCACCTTTTTACCAATCATGAACTCGACAGGGCACTTAAAAACAGGCGGGATACAGCTGCAGGAAGTGATGGTGTAGTGTACTCCTTCCTAGCCCATGCTGGCCTTAGTGGGAAGGCCACTATCCTTGATTTGTTCAACTGTTCATGGGTGGAAGGTCGCCTCGCGACATTATGGAAAACAGCTATTATTCACCCAATACCCAAACCTCGTGACCCAACCAACATGAGGCCGATTTCCCTTCTCAGCTGCATAGCTAAGACTGCGGAAAGGCTAGTGCTTTCGCGGCTTGCTTGGAGATTAGGCCCTCTCCATCCACATCTTTTTGCCTTTCTCCCAGGCAGAAGCATGATACACTGTCTCGCTTCCCTTTTGGGTACACTGTGACGCGGTCATGGTATGGCTGTTTTCCTCGATCTCGAGAAGGCTTTTGAGATAGCAAACCCTTTTCTTGTCCTGGCAGCTCTTTCAGCTAAAGGGGTGGGAGGAAGGCTTCCCTCTTGGGTCAAGGATTTCTTTCATGACCGATCAGCTCGAGTCCGCTTCCAGGGTCACATTTCTGCCTCTTACCCGCATGAGAACGGCACTCCACAGGGCAGTGTGCTGAGCCCTCTTCTTTTTAATGTACTCATTGAGGGCCTCCTTAATACCAACTATGGCCGTGGTGTTACCCTACTCTGTTATGCGGATGATCTTGCTCTTGTTTTTTCACAAAGGAACTGTTTTGTACAGGCACCAGTCACCCTTGCCCGCTTATATGACAAGTGCTGTGACCTTGGCCTCAAGGTCAACTTTGAAAAATCAAAATGCCTGCCTTTTGGTCTACGTCCACCTGATCGTCCTCTTATTTTGGGGGGTCATCATCTGGAAGTGGTTCACCATCACCAATACCTAGGTGTTTGGCTTGACAGCCGGTTAACATTCAGTTGCCATGTCCGCTATTTACGAGAACGTGCTGCTACCCGTACCTGTGCCCTCAGAGCCCTCTGTAGTCGCTCTCTAGGGGCCTCATTTTGGGTCCTCAGAACATTTTATGTGCATGCCATTCGCTCGATAGTGGACTACAGTGCACCGTGCTTAATAAACATCTCTGAAAAGCTCAGCAGGTCTCTGGAAGTTATCCAGAACACTGCTCTGCGTGTCATGCTCGGTGCACGCCTATGGACTCGTCTTGTCAACCTCAGGGCTAAGAGTGCCTTCCCGTCTCTTAAGTATCGGATATGGGCACGAACAACGGCTGTCACTGCTCAACTCTGCCGACATCAATCACATCTTCCTGTGTCTGCATTACTTCAGCATACTCTAAGTCGACCCCCACATCCACACCCGGAAGGGGACTGGATTCTTGCAACTGCTGACATCATCCGACGCCTGGATGTAACTGACGCCATTATAGGAGACCCTGATTTGCCCTGTCCTGGATACTCACCTGCACCACCTTGGCGAACTTCAACTTTTACGTATGTTCTTCCTTCGTCAGGGACTCCAAGGTCTTCATTTCCTGCTGTACTACGCCAGGATGGACTCCGACGTGTGGCAGACCTTCACGCACCAAACTCTGCTATTTATTACACCGACGGGTCGGTTGATGCTCAGGGGAATGCAGGAGCTACAATGGTTTGTGGTACTCATGTCGAGACTTGGCGGGTATCCTCTGGGGTCTCTGCATACCAAACTGAGTTGGTTGCCATACTAGGTGCACTTAGACATGCTGATCGACACCTCTCTCGACGTGTCGTGATCCATACAGACTCCCTCTCTTCCCTCCACGGCCTCATGGTGCATCGATTCCCTGATAATATCCATCTCATGATAAGTATCATGACGGTGGCTGAGTCAATCACTAGGAGAAGTGGTGACATTTTTCTTCATTGGCTACCTGGACATGTTGGCATTGCAGGGAATGAAAATGCTGACGTTGCTGCTCTTCAGGCCTGCTCTCTTCCTCAGGTAACATTTCCTTTACGATCCAGTATCTCTGCTGTCATGCGCAGGGTGACCACCACCATAGGCCACATGTCACGTGAAGAACACGAGACACAAGTTTGGGAGGGAGCACGCTCGGCAAAATGGTACGCCACAGCAACGTCCTATGCATCCCTATCGGTTGCACCTGGTACTCCCAATCACACTATAGTACTCATTCGTAGATTACGATTAGGATTTCCCTGTTAGAGTCAGATAACAGGTAGTAACCCTGAACCATGTCCTCACTGCCTTGAACAAAGCGATCAGCCTTTGATTCATTATGTCCTGGACTGTCCTGCAACAGCCCATCTTCGTTCCAGCCTCAATGACCACCCTCTCGGTGGCTTAGACAGATCCCAGATGGCAGCAGGTATCATTGGAAGAACTCCAACTGCTGTGCTTTTGAGCGTGGTTACTGCCTACCCTCCTCCTCGATAGAGAATAGCCTGCTAGAAGTAAGAATAACTACTCTGACGCGCTTTCCATGCCCGTGTTCTCCTTTTTAGGAGAACGAATCTAATCTAACTATCTGACGAGGTCAAAACAACGACCAGACAAGCAAAGACAGGAAAGAGCATCGAAAAGCCCCCCGTCGTCCTCGTCGTCGTCGTCGTCGTCGTCCTCCTCCTCCTCCTCCTCCTCCTCCTAGTTCTCCTAGTTCTCCTCTTCATCCTTCTCCTCCTCCTCGTTACTATTTTTCAATCCATGCTATTTGGAACAAACAAGCTGCGGGATTACTATCTTAGCCATCATCCGAAAGCAGTAAACCCTCCTACTCTCGGAGGATAGGTTTTGAATTAATGATGTTCATATTACCAGGACGTCTATCTTTTGAGGGTGGTTACTGCCTACCCTCCTCCTCGATAGAGAATAGCCTGCTAGAAGTAAGAATAACTACTCTGACGGGCTTTCCATGCCCGTGTTCTCCTTTTTATGAGAACGAATCTAATCTAACTAAGTATCTGACGAGGTAAAAACAACGACCAGACACAAGCAAAGACAGGAAGGAGCATCGAAAAGCCCCCCGTCGTCCTCGTCTTCGTCGTCGTCCTCGTCGTCGTCGTCGTCCTCCTCCTACTCCTAATCCTCCTCCTCCTAATCCTCCTAATTCTCCTCCTCATCCTTCTCCTCCTTCTCGTTACTGTTTTTCAATCCATGCTGTTTGAAACAAACAAACTGCGGGATTACTATCTTAGCCATCATCCGAAAGCAGTAAATCCTCCTACTCTCGGGGGACAGGTTGTTACTTAATGATGTTCATATTACCAGGACGTCTGGCTGAGAGATTACATGTGTATCACAAGTTGAAGACGTCCCTCTGACGCACCTCTAGAGAATATAAATTAACTATTGACCTATATTATGCCTGAATAATACTCGGTCTTCCGTAGATTAAATTGGGAGACTTCGTTTACTCTAGAAATTAGATTAGCTTTCGCTAATTCTTTGCCACTTGAAGATCTTTTAATACCCTGAAAAAAATTCGATGGTAGCTGATTAAATATGAAAAATAGCCAAGACATTGAGGTGTATCGGGAAAAACTAGAAATATTACATATGTCAAACTATAATGGAGTGTGAACTGATTCACTTAGCAGGCTTTGCTGAAAAGTACAACGTATGTATCGGCTAAAGAATTACGTGAACCTTTTTCACTTATCGGATCAAGGGCATTGCGTATTGTTCATGACTGTTTTCTTTGTTTGTTTTGTTCGGTTGTTTTCGTAAGGCAGAGATTTAAGCAATTGACGGATTAATTGAGAATTTCATTCTCCAGGAAACTATGCTGTTTAGGATGCAGACTGTACTCTACCTGAAATTGATAGTGAAGCTAGTAAGAAGACAAAATGAGTACTACGAATGGTGAGGGAGAGACGTGTTTGAAGACAAGTGACCAGACAGGCAGATATGAAATGATCATAAAATCACACGATAATACTATCACACTGACTCATGAATTAGGTAGACCTGCCGTATATTCTGTATGGAAGATGGGTAATAGCGTTGAGATGGTGAGTTGTAATGCCTTGGGGTGCGTGGGATTGCTGAGACTTTCGGGAAGGAGAGTCAAACATATATTCAAAATCAATCACTTACTAGTTTGGGAATGAACAGAAGCACAAAAACACATATAGTAACTAAAAATCAAACACTCAAACGCAAACGCAAACACAAACACAGACGAAAACACAGACATGCACACACACACACACACACACACACACACACACACACACACACACACACACACACACACACACGTACACACACACACACAGAACCTAATTGTTACGGGTGCATCATTTACTAACACTTATTTAATAAACGTTAACTCACGTGTGACATGTATCCCCATAGCAGAGCACACCAACAAACCGGTCTAAATCCATTCGTCAAGTAACGACAATACGAGCCCGCCTTATATAGGAGAACTCAGGTCAGACAGAAGTTTAACTCAGGGACGAAAATAACGCAACTAAATGAAGCACGAATGACACAACGGACTCACTCAAGGTCAAAACCTCGAGTACATACGGGAAGGTTGCTAGAAAAGGCGTCGTCGTCGTCGTCGTCGTCGTCGTAGTGGTTAATGTTTTGACTTCTAGACTATTCTGAAATGTGAAGCAGCAGGATTACATGTTCAGTTTCCCTTTTAAACCTGTTCACACTTCTCTCGGGGGATTGGATGTCGTTGAAGGACCTTCCTATGACCAAACCATTCAGCCGTCCGGTTACATCGGTACCATCACATGGAGACGTCCCTCTGAGGCACCTCTGGAGAGTGTAAACTATTGAACTAAAATATACATAAATAAAATGCTAGTGTCTTTAGATTCCATTGAGCTGAGGAGAAACTTATTTTACCGAATAATTTAGATTAGCCTTCATAAATTCTTTACCACCTGAAGATCCTTCGTAGCCCGAATAAAATCGAAAGGTATCTGTGTAACTATGAATTATAGCTATGATTTGAGGTATAGGGGAAAAAGCTAAAAATCGTTAGTGTCAAAATGTCAAGGAAGTGTGAACTGTCAGATTCATTTACCTTTATTGAAAAGTGCACTGAAGGTATCGACGAAATACTTACTGCAAATTTTTCTACGTATTGAACCAATGCATTGTGGGTACTTCATGTCTGTTTTCTTTGTTGTTATTATTCGGCTGTTTTTGTAATTCTGATCAGCTAGTCAGATCAGGTGCGGGTAAGGGCATGGGTCTATTATGCTGTGGCAGGGGTAAACCAGCCCTGCTGTCGGGACCTCCTGCGGATGTCACTGATTGCACTGCGCGGTTGACCCTTGTGCGGTTTGGTGCTGTGATTATCTGTCCATTCTCCCCTTCGGGGCTAAGACCTGAATGAATGTGTTTGAATGGATGAGTAAATTGGGAGTGTTTCGTCCTGTCTCGGCTACTTCCCTTTCCTTGGGGGAAGCAGCCTAGGTATATAGATAGATAGATAGAGTTTTAAGTAACTCACAGATTACCTGAAAATGTGCTGTTTAGGATAAAGACTGCACTGTAGCTGAAAATGAGAGTGAAGCTAGCAAGAAGACAAAATGAACACTAGGAATGGTAAGGGAAAGACGGGTTAGAAGACATGTGAGCAGACCGGCAGGTAGGCAAGGATCATAAAAACACACGTCCTAACACTGAGTCCTGAATGAGATAGACATGACGTGTATTTAATATGGACGATGGGTATTAGCGTCGAAGTGGTGATATGGGATGCCATACGGTAAGTGAGAGTGTTGAGACTAACGGGAAAACAGTCAGATTCATGTCCAGAATCAGACACTTACTCGTAAACAAACACAAACACACAAAAACACACAAACTCAGAAAAACACACACACACACACACCTAAGAAATCGAACAAATACAAGAGAAACAAACACTCAAACACAACACACACACACACACACACACAGACATATACACACACACACACACAAATATACAACCTAATATATATGTCATATCCTGACACTCTTAAATGATAAACAGTACCTTATATGTGGCAGATATCTTACAACATTCATTATGTGCACAGAGCAGACACACCAACAAAAGTCTCTAAATGCAGCTGTTAACTAACGACAATCAAAGCCTGGCTATATACACAAACATAGAGAGGCAAGAATTGAAACTCTGTGAAGAAAGATGAAAAAAAATGAACCAAAAATAACATAACACTCTGACGAGGTCAAAACAACGACCTGACACAAGCAAAGACAGGAAGGAGCATCGAAAAGCCCCCCGTCGTCGTCGTCGTCGTCGTCGTCCTCCTCCTCCTCCTCCTCCTCCTTTGCGCCATCTTGGGATACACACGCATTAAAGCAGCGCTCCGCATATCCAAGTTTTTCAACAACAAGCTTGAGTGAAGATCGGTGTGAAAGTGAACAGATCAGTGTATAAGTCGTAGACATATTTCCCCAGTGTAAAGTATTTAAATAGATTTCATGTAAAAATTTTAGAGCTAGTTAAAGGTGTAAAGCGTTCGCGTGTTCCTTTGTTTACATATATTCCAACTCTACACATCGTATTCCTGCCCTTTCCCGCCGTTATTTCTGGCCTCAGACATATTATAGTTTATTTTCCCGCAGATCAATGTCAGTTAGAACGATATCTAACAAACAGATTATCTTTTCTCACAAGTAAATGGTGTAGTGAACTGAGAATGTATTTACCTAACAGCTCTCTTTGTTTTTGTTCCCACTATCAGCCTTGTACGTCTTACTTTAAAGCCTAACGTAACAAATACTAAGTTGCTTGCTAGTTTAGTGCAAGTGAATAGCATTGTCTTCTGTATAGAGTATCAACTGTGTGACTGATGTTACACCAGTGAAATAGTTTTTGCACTACAAACCGTTGTTCACTGAGTGAAGCTAGGTGTTCATTTTGATTTCTCCCAACATTCCATTGTTATTTTCTTTTTTCCTTTTTTCTCCCAGTGAATCAGTTTATGGTGTACTTCCACAATACATGGTAAGCTAGATCATACCATATCAAGTAGATTTTCTTTTCATTTTACACAGTTCATGGTAAGTTAGGTTGCAAGCAGATTTTCTACTCTTTTTTACACTGGTAAAAGGTCATGTAGGTTGGGTTGTGCTATAGCAGGTGGATTTTCTATTTTTATACTGGTAAAGGAAGATAGTATTCAAAAAGTAAGTGAATCTCCCTAGAAATTCAGTATTTTATTTATAGAGTAAATTGTCCATTTTTATCAATATCCCTTAACCAGTTGTATATTATTTTTTATTTTCAGTTGTTCACTGAGAGAAGCTAGGTTTTTATTTTGATTTTTTCCCCAACATTCCATTGTTATTTTTTTGTTTTTCCTTTTTCTCCAGTGAATCAGTGTATGGTGTATTTCCACAATTCATGGTAAAGGAAGATAATATAAAAAGGAAGTGAATCTCCCTAGAAATTCAATATCTCATATATAAATTGACCATTTGTAACAACATCCATTAACCAGTTGTATATTATTTTTTATTTGTGTGGGATTGTGGAAATGTTGCTGCAAAATGCCATCTAACCTGAAGGTCTGCCAGGAGTGTACTGGTCGCTTTGCGGCTCAGTATTTTTCGAATTACTTTTCGACGCCTGTGTGCAAACTATGCATCTTGAGAAGAGATCTAGAAAATGGTTTAGCTGAATCGCAGAGAAATTACAGGGAACTCGTCAGAGTTTGACACAAAGAGTTTGTAGTGGCAAATGTAGGAGTCAGCAACAGCACTCGAGAAGGAAGAAGCGTACAAACTGAGCTCATAAAAGCCCCCGCCCATCAGGCAGTCACAAATAATAGTGTATCAGTATCTTCCTCACCCAGCGATTCAGTACGTTCCTCGCCAAGCGAAGTCCCCTTTACTATGGTAAGAAATGGCGCAAAACCCGGAAAAGATACGAGGAAGCATCTTCCCATAACTACGTATAATCGCTAACAGATCCTTGCCGAAACAGTTAATGAGACAGAAGAAACAAGGCTTATTGGGGACTCTATTGTACGCAGTCAGCTGGAGGAATTTTGTGGACGAGCCCCCATCAGCAGAAAGAGGTACTGTTTTCCAGGAGGTGGACTATGTGATATCACAGAAGCCTGCGATGAGGTCACAAAAGACGCAAATGATCAAACTCTATACGTTATCCATGTTGGTACGAATGATCTGAAGCGCAATAGATCAGAGGAATTGCTAGCAATGATCAAACGATTCAAAACTGTCAACTAATGTGATAATATCTGGTATACTCCCAAGGATCAAGGCAGAAAATAGTTTATGATAAGGCCTTCAGCACAAATAACCGGCTCAAATCTCTCTGCACGCAAGAGGGAGTCGACTTTGTCAATATGTGGGACCAGTTTTATGAGCAACATACTCTATTCCAGAAAGATGGTCTCCATTTGAACTCAGTAGGAACGGCACGGCTAGGTAGACTTCTACACGATAAAGTCGCCCTCTTCAGATCAAAAAACGTGGCACGTCCAGGAACAGGAACCTTAACGTAAATACCCACAAAGTCAGATCACCAACTGTTTGGAACGGAATTAGTCTGCTATGTAGTCTACGTAACAAATTTGAGGATTTAGAATCTCTGATTTACCTAGAAAATTATGACATCTTTGGCATCACAGAGTCCTGGATTAACACATCTGACGGTGACTTTCTAGCGGAATACTCATTAACAGGGTACAATATTTTCAGCTGTGAGCGACCACATCGAGTTGGTGGCGGTGTTTTACTATATGTGAAAACTAGTCTCCATCCCCTTGTGCTATCCAAACCCAGTATTACCAACATAGATGCCAGTTATGTTCAGCTGAGTATTAATTCACACAAAATATGTCTCATCTATCGTCCTCCAGCACAGTCAACTGAGACATGTGAAAAACTTTATGATCAAATTGCGGAAATTTCTTGTCAAAAGGATAGCGTAATTTTTGGAGACTAATCTACCAGTAACAAAGTAGGGTGAACCACTGACTGCACACTCAGGACAAGAGCTTTATACGAATCTTCAAGAAAGCGCCCTTTCCCAACACGTAGAATACCCAACGAGAGGAAACAATATCCTAGACATCATCTTTACAAATGATAACTTAGTCAACAACGTTGAAATAGGACCTGAGTTTAGTTCCAGTGATCATCGAACTATACAGTTTAATATTACTACTGAAAAAGTAAAAGAAACGGAGAGCAAAGAAAAGGTCCCTGATTATCGTAGAGCTAATTTCAACAGGCTCAGAGCGCTACTTGCAATTGCAGATTGGAATCAAATGTCTGAAACCGATGACATAAACCAAGCATGGGTAATATTCACCGAAAAATTTAATGAAGTGGTAAAGTCTGTGTGCCACTACGTAACAGACGTCCAGCTGGAAATAGTAAACCAAAGTGGTGGTCCAGTGAAATAAAAAGTAACTTAATAGCCAAAAAACAGGCATACCATAAATATAAAGCTACACAAAATAATGATGATAAATTACAGTACGATAATCTACGCCGCATATCGAAAAGACATTAAACAAAGCAAAAGAGCACTGGAGATCCACATTGCTAATACGTGCAAATCAAATCCTAAAGAATTTTACAGTTACATTAGAAAGAAAAAGGTTATGACTACATCAATAGGTCCCCTAGAAACAAACAATGGCAAACACACTGAAATTGAGGTCGAAATGGCAAACATTCTTAACGATTACTTTGCGTCTGTTTTTACAGTAGAAAACACCACCAGAAACTTACTGTTACCCACAAACCAAGCAAATAGCACAGTCTTTAGTAACTATGCTATCCATAATAACGATATCCTTTCAGCCATAAATAGTACCAACATAAACAAAACCCCTGGCCCCGATAAAATATCACCGAGAATTCTCAAAGAAGCAAAACATGAGTTACTGCTGCCACTCTCTGTCTTATTCAATAAATCATTAAGTACTGGGAAAGTTCCACGCGAATGGAAACTAGCAAATGTAACACCAATTTTCAAAAAAGGAAATGAGTCGCACCCAGGAAATTACAGACCAATCAGCTTAACATCAGTAGTGTGCAAGTTAATGGAAAAAATCATAATAAAATAGTTATTATCTAGAAGAAAATAATATAATTAAAGACTCGCAGCATGGATTCAGACATCGTCGTTCATGCTTAACTAACTTACTGGACTTCTTCCATGATGTTTACAAATCATACGATGACTCAAGAGCAGTAGATATAATTTACCTCGACTTTCAGAAAGCATTTGACACTGTCCCTCACAAGCGTCTCATGAGAAAAATAGAAGCACATGGAATAAAAGGAAAGACGCAAAAATGGTTACAAGACTGGCTTTCAGACCGAAAACAGCGAGTTGTGATAAACGGAAAGGAATCCAAATGGCGTAATGTGATCAGCGGCGTTCCCCAAGGATAAGTACTTGGACCGATACTTTTTATTATCTATATAAATGATATTGATGAGGGCCTAAATTGTAAAGTATCCAAATTTGCAGATGATACTAAAATAACCAGTAAAGTCACTTCAAAATTACAGTGGCAGCAGTTACAAAATGACCTTAATACTTTAGCAAACTGGGCAGAAAAATGGCAAATGAAATACAACACAGGAAAATGTAAAGTACTTCATATTGGAAGTAACAATGTCCATGCAAATTGCAAAATGAACAATATTCAGTTATCAAGTACCGTGAAAAGGATCTTGGTGTGATAATATCAAATGACCTAAAACCAAGCAAGCAGTGTACCGATGCGGTTAAAATTGCAAACAAGCTAGTGGGTTTTATTGGAAGAACTTTCGAGTTTCAATGGCAAAAAGTCATACTTGCCTTGTACAATTCGCTAGTGCGCCCCCATCTTGAGTATTGTGTGCAATTCTGGTCTCCGTACTACAGAAAGGACATTGAAAAATTAGAGAAAATTCAGCGAAGAATCACAAAAATGATACCACGACTTAGAAACAAAACATATGAGGAACGCCTTGAGGAACTTAAATTATTTAGCCTAACGAAGCGCAGGTTAAGAGGGGACCTTCTTGAAGTTTTCAAAATCGTGAAGGGATATGACAACAGACATGAATAAATATTTTGATATAGACCGGTCGTCAAACCAGAAGTAATGGCTGCAAAATTATGGGAAAGCGATTCCAATCCCACGAAGCAAAATACTTCTTCTTTAACAGAGTTGTAAATATCTGGAACAGATTACCCTCAGATACCGTGAACAGTATCTCAATTGAGACATTCAAAAACAAATTAGACAAGTATTTGCTCGAGAATCCTCAGCTGACTTTTTCTGTCCGAATAATTTGCTTTTATTGCTACGGTACATGTAAGTTCATGCCCCTTTTGTGTACACCCGGCAACAGTCCCGCCTGGGCCCCCCAGTAGCGAAATATAGTAGATGTGGCACCAGTGTGTTTGTTCGTCTGTACATGCTCGAAAAATGTTCGGATCGTCAACTCTCTCACTCCATTGTGAACGTGATTCGGCCTTTGAGTTCACTCCATAGATGGCGGTGTGTGGTTATGGGGGAGAGACGGGAGGTCAGGACGGTAGGTGGGTCGGAGTTGGGGGGGACGAACAGCTAGGTTGTTTGTATTGGACATGATAATAGTTTTCCCACTCATTATTGTGGATCGTTTCAGGTTACTGACACTTTGTATTAATAACAACAATAAAAAAAATGAAATATTGTTGCATTGCTACCCGTTACAATATATTCCACGATGATTGGATATCCTCCATAACTTATTCCCCCCCCCTCTCTCTCTCTCTCCCTCTCTCTCTATTGTTGCATTGCTACCCGTTACAATATATTCCACGATGATTGGATATCCTCCATAACTTATTCCCCCCCCCCTCTCTCTCTCTCTCCCTCTCTCTCTATTGTTGCATTGCTACCCGTTACAATATATTCCACGATGATTGGATATCCTCCTAAACTTATTCCCCCCTCTCTCTCTCTCTCTCTCTCTCTCTCTCTCTCTCTCTCTCTCTCTCTCTCTCTCTCTCTCTCTCTCTCTCTCTCTCAGGTCATTAAGTAAACAGTATATAGCATTATCAGCACAGATTAAAGAGGATTTGTCTTTTAATTAAAACTGCTGACAAAGGCCGAATCACGTTCACAATGGAGTGAGAAAGTTGACGATCCGAACATTTTTCGAGCATGTACAAACGAACAAACACACACTACTGCCACATCTACTATATCTCGCTACTGGGGGGCCCAGGCGGAACTGTTGCCGGGTGTACAAGACACCCCGTAAACAATGTACCCGTACATAGTGCTGCATCACGATATTATACATTTTCAATTTATTCAGTGCAAACAAAGCAATATAAGCACAGATTAGGATCTGCACAGATAACCCTGAGTTAACGGTCACTACTCTTACTTTCGACCTGTGATGGGCTGTGGATCACTGAGGGTCCGTGTTAGTCAAGTGACCACCATCGGGATTTTTTTAATGTACCAGGGGCCATTGTTTCAGAATGAAACGTGTACTTGTCACACATGAGAGTTCCTTGTCTCAGTGGAGCAAACGGAGCTAGGGCCTGATTGACTGCTGCCTACCTTAAAAGCGCCAGGCAAAACTGCCGCACCACCAATAAACATCCACAATGTGCAGTGTGTAGCTTCCACGTTATGTGCACAGACTTCCTATTAACTCAATGCAGTAACTATTATTATATTTGTTTACTTTCTCTTTCAGGTTACTCTATCGAGTAGCTTATAGAAAAGGTATTATAGAATGTCACTTCCTTTCCAGTGAACACAAGCACAAAAACACATATAGTAACTAAAAATCAAACACTCAAACGCAAACACAAAGACATGCACACAGTCATGCACACACACACACACACACACACACACACACACACACACACAGAACCTAATTGGTACGGGTGCATCATTTACTGACATTTAATAAACATTAACTCACGTGTGACAGGTATCCGCATAGCAGAGCGCACCAACAAACCGATCTAAATCCATTCGTCAAATAACAACAATACGAGCCCGCCTTATATAGGAGAACTCAGGTCAGACAGAAGCTTAACTCAGGGAAGAAAATAACGCAACTAAATGAAGCACGAATGACACAACAGACTCAATCAAGGGCAAAACCTCGAGTACATACGGGAAGGTTGCTAGAAAAGGCGTCATAGTCATCGTCGTCGTCGTCGTAGTGGATAATGTTATGACTTCCAGACTACTCTGAAATGTGAAGCAGCAGGATTACATGTTCAGTTTCCCTTTTAAACCAGTTCACACTTCTCTCGGGGGATTGGATGACACTGACCAAACCATTCAGCCGTCCGGTTACATCGGTACCATCACATGGAGGCGTCCCTCTGAGGCAACTCTGGAGAGTGTAAACTATTGAACTAAAATATACATAAATAAAATGCTAGCGTCTGTAGATTCCATTGAGCTGGAGAAATTTTACTGAACAATTTAGATTAGCCTGCATTAATTCTTTACCACCTGAAGATCCTTCGTAGCCCGAATAAAATCGAAAGGTAGCTGAGTAACTGTGAATTAGAGGTATAGGGGTAAAAGCTAGAAATCGTTACTGTGTCAAAGTGTCAAGGAAGTGTGAAGTCAGATTCATTTACCTTTATTGAAAAGTGCAACGAAGGTATCGACGAAATACTTACGGCAAATTTTTCCACGTATTGAACCTAGTGCATTGTGGATAGTCCATGTCTGTTTTCTTTGTTGCTATTGTTCGGCTGTTTTTGTAATTCTTATCAGCTAGTCAGATCAGGTGCAGGTAAGCGGATGGGTCTATTATGCTGTGGCAGGGGTAAACCAGCCCTGCTGTCGGGCCCTGCTGCGGATCTCACTAATTGCACTGCGCAGTTGACCTTTGTGCGGTTTGGTGCTGTGAGGATCTGTCCCTTCTCCCTTTTGGGGCTAAGATGCGAATGAATGTGTTTGAATGGATGAGTAAATGGGTAGTGTGTCGATTTGGCTACCTCCCTTTCCTTGGGGGCAGCAGCCTAGGTATATGGATAGATAGATTGAGTTTTAAGCAACTGACAGATTACCTGAAAATTTCGTTCACCCTACAAAATGTGCTGTTTAGGATAAAGACTGCACTGTAACTGAAAATGAGTGAAGCTAGCAAGAAGACGAAATGAACACTAGAAATGGTAAGGGAAAGACGGGTTAGAAGACATGTGAGCAGACCGGCAGGTAAGCAAGGATCATAAAAGCACACGTCCTAACACTGAGTCATGAATGAGATAGACATGACGTGTATTTAGTATGGACGATGGATATTAGCGTCGAAGTGGTGATATGGGATGCCATACGGTAAGTGAGAGTGTTGAGACTAACGGGAAAACAGTCAGATTCATGTCCAGAATCAGACACTTACTCGTAAGCAAACATAAACACTCACAAAAACACACAAACACAGAAAAGCACACACTCATACCTAAGAAATCGATCAAATACAAGAGAAACAAACACACAAACACAACACAAACAAATACACACACACACACACACACAAATATACAACCTAATATATATATCATGTCCTGACACTCTTAAATGATAAACAGTACCTTACATACGGCAGATATCTTACAACATTCATAATGTGCACAGAGCAGAACACACCAACAATAGTCCCTAAATGCAGCTGTTAACTAACGACAATCAAAGCCTGGCTATATACATAAACTTAGAGAGGCAAGAATTGAAACTCTGTGAAGAGAGGTGAAAAAAATGAACCAAAAAAAGCAGAACACACTCTGACGAGGTCAAAACAACGACCAGACACAAGCAAAGACAGAAAGGAGCATCGAAAAGCCCGTCGTCGTCGTAATTTAACGCAAACACAAACACAAATACAAACACACACAGACAAACACACACACACACACACACACACACACACACACACACACACACAGAACCTAACTGGTACGGGTGCATCATTTACTGACACATTTATTTAGGATTATTACAGATTTTTTTTTTTTCGAGCGTTAATTCTTTCGCTCTAAATAATATTATCTTAATTTTAAATACAATTGGTAGTTTTTCTAAACTTTCTTAGAGTACATGTGTTTAAGTTTCATATTTAGTGTTTTCGACCGCAATTAAGCGGTTTAGTATAATAGTTTTGAATCCCTATTAAAACCGAGGCTTTACGGTAACAAAACCCTTTTTTCCAGTAAGAGAGGTTTTCTTCTTTATCTGCAGTTGTACCGCTCTAAAAAAAATCATAGTCACTCCTGATTGATTGAAAAAAAAAAAAAATGCACAATGAAAATTCGTGTTAGACCATGAGCGAATTTTAAAATTAATTAAAATCTCTCAAAACTCCGATTACTCGTTGAGATTGAATACTAATGAACTTTTGACTCTCACAAATTAATAATTTAAAGTATAAACAAAATTCGAATACCGTGTTATACATTGTATTACCTTTTCTTTTTTCCTCATCATCGGAGATATATAGTGTATGACAAGAAAAAAATGATTGTAAGAACACCGATTGATCTGTATCAGTGTCTTCTTGAGATTTTTGGGATTACTACGTTAGGAAGAGGGTCATCTGAGACTTTTAATTTCATTTGCAGTGGTTCCTTCATGTTAAAATTTGGAAAAAGTTTTGTTACAGTAAAATACTCGTTTTAAAAGTGATTCAAAACTATTATACTAAAGGTTATCCAAAAAACTACATAATTGCTGACGGGAACACTAAATATGCAACTCAAATTCATGAACTTTAAAATTTAGGAATAATTCCCAATTGTATCTGAAATTAAGATAACTCCCAAAACGGAAGGAATTAACGCACGAAAAAAAAAAAATTCCATTCCTAAATGAGGTAACACGTGGGGTGAAGTTGATTCACAAGCAAAAAACGCTGGTATTTAAGGGTTTTAAGACTAAGAGTTACGTTTCATAACGCGTGTAAACAACTAAGCAATTGATAGAAAACGGAAATTTTTTTCTTTATATCTTTGGGTTTATAGTGGCGTCTCGACTCTCCTGATCAAATCTTAAAAATGAAATATTTTCAAGTAGAACTGTTCGTGTGATACCACTACTATTATTTACCATGAGAAAAATCTAACAAACGGCAAAAAAACTTGTAAAAGGAAATTGTATATGCATATATTATCTAATATATATAATAAGAAAAAGGAAGTAGACAGCTGTACTGACATATTCAATTTTATATACGACATTTTCATGACAAAAAAAAAAAAAATGCAGGTTGGAAAAGCATCTACCTGAAGTGTTGTGTTGATTTTTTAATTTATGAAGAGACTCTATTCCCATTTTTCATTTTTTTTTTTCAGCTTGACCGTAATGAAGAAAAACGAATTCCAATTGTGAATAAGTTAAGACTAGTAGTATACGACTGGATGTTGTTCAATACTATTTTAGTTGAGTGGTGACTATGAACAAGTTTTTCGGTGAATTCGTTCATTATGCATCTTTCACAAATGTATTTAAAAATGGTTGGAAAACACGCCGAATGACATCAGATTCTCAAAAGAAACATCCGAGGGTGAAGAAATCACATTTAGTCAACATAAAAAAAGAAATCGGTTCACATGTAAGGCGAGCTGCCATCTGAGGTGTTTAAAAAGAAAAAGTTTCAGTTGCTTTATTGCTCACCGAAAAACGAGAGCAATTTCGAATAAAGTGTTTACTTTCTTATCTGCAGTAGTACCACTTTAAACTTGCATCGAGAGTCCTGATTGATTGGAAAGAAAACCATATATATATATATATATATATATATATATATATATATATATATATATATATATATATATATATATATATATTTATTTATTTATTTATTTATTTATTTATTTGTACATAATGAAGATTCGTGCTAGACAAGTAGCGACTTTTAATTTTAATTAAAATCTCAAAATCCTGATAACTCGTGGATAGGAATACTGATGAACTTTTTACTCATAAAAATTAATACGTTGAAGTATAAACAAAAAACGTGTATACATACGCAACGACTTATCTTGCTCTCGTGTTCCTGAACTTGATTCTTCTGAATTCTCCACTCTCTGGCTTCGGCTTTCCTGTCATTCTCTGACTAAATATATCTGTGCTGTTTACTTATCCCCTAATTCTACTATCAAAAATTCTTCGACTATCTTACTTCTACGATGGAACACATTCTGTCCATTTCTCCTTTCTCTGAAATCTCCATTCTTGGAGATTTCAATGTTCACCACCACCTTTGGCTCTCCTCTCCTTTCACGGATCCACCTGGTGAACAAGCCTACATCTTTTCTATCCTTAATGACCTAGAGCAGCTTGTACAGCACCCTACCCGTATCCCTGACCGCCTTGGAGAGAGCTCCAACATACTTGACCTCTTCCTCACAACTAATCCTTCTGCTTACTCTGTTAATCTTTTCTCTCCGTTGGGCTCCTCCGATCACAACCTTATTACCTTAACCTGTCCTATCGCTCCAGTACGGCCTGCGGACCCTCCAGGGAAACGTCGTCTCTGGCATTTTGGAGCTGCGGACTGGGAGGCCCTCAGGCAGTACTTCTTTGATTTCCCCTGGAATGATTATTGCTTCCATGGCCGTGAGCCATCTGAGTGTGCCTTGCGCATTACAGAGGTTATTCTCTCGGGCATGGAAGCATACATTCCTTTCTCATATCCTTTGACTAACGCAAGAAAGCCTTGGTTTAATCACGCTTGTTCTAATGCTGTCCGCAACAAGGAGAAGGCCTACAAAAGGTACCGGAGCCAACCCACCCCTGAATCACATAATCTTTACGTTTCTGCCCGGAATCGTGCTAAGTCTGTCCTTCGCTTTACTAAAAATAATTTCATCCATACTAAATGCTCTCAACTCTCCAACTCGAATTCTTCCCGCTCCTTCTGGCACCTTGCCAAAAATCTTTCTAACAACTTTACCTCATCATCCTTCCCTCCTCTTTTCTACTCTGATGGTTCTTCTACTGATAAAGCAGATCTCTTCGCACAGACTTTCTCCTCCAATTCCACCTTAGACGATTCCGGTGCTGTTCCTCCATCACTTCCCCCCTCTGACTTCCTCATGGCTGACATTAAAATTTCTTCAGTTGATGTATTTTCTGCCATTACTGGCCTCAATACTAACAAGGCATATGGGCCTGATGGGGTCCCTCCTGTTGTTCTCAAAAACTGTGCTTCTGTGCTTACACCCTGCCTAGGCAAACTATTTCGCCTTTGTCTGTCAACTTGTACCTTTCCTTCTTGCTGGAAGTTTGCTCTCATTCAGCCAGTCCCAAAGAAGGGTGACCACTCCCAACCCTCCAACTATCGTCCAATTGCTTTAACGTCCTGTATTTCAAAAGTTTTCGAGTCAATTCTTAATAAAAAATTTTAAGGCAACTTTCCTATCACAACCTTCTTTCCGATTGTCAGTATGGGTTCCGTCAGGGACGCTCCACTGGCGATCTTCTCACCTACCTTTCAGACTCCTGGTCATCCTCCTTTCGGGACTTTGGCGAAAGCTTTGCCATTGCACTTGACATCTCAAAGGCTTTCGATCGAGTCTGGCATAAATCTTTAATTTCCAAACTGCCCTCCTACGGTTTCTATCCTTCTATCTGTGCCTTCATCGCTAGCTTCCTTTCTGGTCGTTCTATAGCCGCTGTCGTAGACGGCCATCGTTCTTCTCCTAGATCTATCAACAGTGGTGTTCCTCAGGGCTCTGTCCTATCACCAACTCTCTTCCTTTTATTCATCAATGATCTTCTAAGCTGTACATCTAACCCTATCCACTCATACGCTGATGACTCCACCCTTCACCTTTCCATTCGGTTCCCGCAACGCCCATCTCAACAGTTACTTCAAGAAACAAGGGATGAGGCTATGGCACACCTAATGTCTGACTTGGCTCATATCTCTGACTGGGGTAAAAATAATATGGTTGTCTTTAATGCATCTAAGACTCAGTTCTTACACCTATCAACCCGACAAAATCTTCCACAGGTATACTGTTACGGAACAGAGAAAGATAACGTACACTTTAAGTGAGAACACGAAGAGTCACCACTGTCCCGTAAAGTTCCAGGTTCAAAACAAAAGAGTTAGGTAAAATTACAAGTTAAAGTTTAATTCTTAAACTAACAACAAAACATTCAGGACTCATAAGGATAATGTAATGGCAAAAACAGGTTCAATATATGGTTAACTGCAATAGCCTCTATTAACACGAAATTAGCAAGAATAAATTTATCTAAGTCAGCCCTGATAAAATGAGATACCAGATAATACTCAGTGAATGCCAGATAAATTATTACAGATACAAACTATCAAAAATGACTGACATAAAACCCAACATTAATTACAAAAACTTCACTAGGCCTACAAATTAAACTTATGCTATACAGTACAAGAAAAAATGCAATAACAGTTATACTCAAATTACACACAGCTGCTAGATGGTTGGAGACTTCTTGAGCACTCACAATAATAATATCTGTACAGGGGAGGACAGAGATGTGAACAAAATGAGGAGCAGATCTAAGTGGCAATGATGCAGAGACTGAGCTCATTATATAGGGGCCAGCAGAGCCTGATACAACTTGTAATAAGGACGCGCAAATGAAACGATGGGGACAAACGGTCGACAATCCCGCACTGAATAACAGAAAGGACGACTTACTCTACTATAACGGTAGAAGGGGGGGACTGAGGCAGAACACGCTCGTGATCAAACATGCAGCAACTGTGCGTTAAAATTAGACAAAGGATGATGAAATCATAGGCTATGTAACAATACCCACTAATGTTTAATAATATTCAGATTAATCCTGCATCATCCTTGAACATGCTTGGGGTTTCATTTACTCGGGACTTATCTTGGAAAGATCATATTACATCTCTTGTAAAATCTGCTTCCAAGAGATTGGGTGTGCTAAGCCCACTCCGCTCTTTCTTTACCCCTGCACAATTGTTGACTCTATACAGGGGTTTTATCCGCCCCTGTGTGGAGTACAACTCTCATGTGTGGGGAGGCTCCCCACATACAGCTCTTCTCAATAGGGTGGAGTCAAAGGCTTTTCGTCTCATTAACTCTCCTCCTCTTACTGACTCCCTTCAACCTCTGTCTCTTCGCCGCACTGTTGCATCTTTATCTCTTTTCTATCGCTACTTAATGGTCACTGCTCCTCTGAACTGTCTGCTTGCATTCCTCCACCTCTACGACGGGCGCGTAGCACCCGTCTGGCAGCAAACTCTCATCCCTTTTCTGTCCAACTCTCTAATGCAAGAGTTAACCGTTACTCCCAGTCTTTCATTTATGCAACAGGTCAGCTCTGGAACTGTCTCCCTCTGTCTGTATTTCCTCCTGCCTATGATCTCCAGTCTTTCAAACGTAGTGTGTCCAGGCAACTCAAAATGATCGGATCTTGAATTTGGCTCTCTGTTGTATTTTGTTTTTCTCTTGGAGGGAACTGTAAGCCGGCTCATGGCCTTTGGTTCCTTCTTCCTCGTATAAAAAAAAAAACACACACAAAAACACACAAACTCACAAAAACACACACACACACACACAAACACCTAAGAAATCTAACAAATACAAGAGAATAACACACAAACACAACACAAACACACACACACACACACACACACACACACACACACACACACACACACACACACACACACACACACACACACACACACACACAAACACATCACACACACACTCACACACACACACACACACACACACCTAAGAAATCGAATAAATACAAGAGAAAAACACACAAACACAACACAAACACACACAAATATACAACCTAATATATATGTTATATCCTGACACTCTTAAATGATAAACAGTACCTTACATGTGGCAGATATCTTACAACATTCATAATGTGCACAGAGCAGAACACACCAACAAAAGTCTATAAATGCAGCTGTTAACTAACGACAATCAAAGACTGCCTATATACATAAACTTAGAGAGGCAAGAATTGAAACTCTGTGAAGAGAGAGGTGAAAAAAATGAACCAAAAATAACAGAACAGACTCTGACGAGGCTGTCCTTGCTCAGACGCCGTCTGGTTCGGAGCTCTGACCACTCTGTCTCTCAGACTGGACTCTGTCTCGTTTACTGTGGTGGAATTTTGCCAGCTTTTCCTGGTTTTTCTTTCTCTTTTGGGACTTAGTCTCTGTTAGAGAGACTGAGTTTCTGTTTACTATACTCGAGGCTCAACTCTGTCCCTGACAGACAGCCACTGCCTGACTATGAGAGTGTTTGTCTAGTGTGTTTCCGTGTGTTTGTCTGTGTTTGTGTTTTTTTTCTTTTTCACCGCTAGCCGTTAGTGTCCCCTGACGTGGTAAGACCTCGAACCCTGAAGGGGTGCCGTTAGGGCACTTCCATGAAGGGGGGCCTTTTGGGCCTGATTATAGGAAGCGTCAGGGGCGGCTCTTTCTGCTATGGTTAGGACAAGTCCCACAGGGGACAGTAGCGTGTCCCCTACGTCGCCCTTTAGAGGGCGGGGAGAATAGGTACCCGTTACTGTAGGGCCTTTTTTTTTGCCGTGCTTTCTAGTTTATTTTTTTGTGTGTTTGCTTTGTTTTTTTTGTGCGTCTCTGGTATATGTGTGTGTGTCTGTGTGAGTAACGTTTGTGTGTGTTTGTGTGTCTGTCCCTCAGGGACATGATTAGGAGGACACAAATCCCCCAACCCACGGGCCAAGCCCGTCAAACCTTTTCCAAGCAGAGGACGTCTTGCCCTGCTGCCGTGCCAGGCGCGAAGCGGGAGCGGCGTCTTTCAGACGCCAGCTCCCACTCGTCGACGTCTGGCGACGCCTCTGCTTCACCTAACTCTCCTAGGCTTCAGGGTACTGCTCCCCATGCGCGGCCTGTTGCCTCAGGCCCCCTTCCTCTTCGGCACGTGCACGTGCAACCAAGGTTGCACGTGTGCATGAGGGAATGGAGGACGATGCTTCGGCTCCTCCTCCTGTCCCCAGAACCAAAGGAAAGACCGCTGGTGCCACCCATCCAGCCGCCACTCCCTCTGTGCGCCCGCGCCTTCAGGCGCCACCACCTCCTGCCTTGGCTGCACAGAAAGTCCGTGCTGCAACAGCACCTGCCACTGCCGGCTCTCCTGCTGAAGCTGCCCATTCTGCTACAGCTGTCGACTCTCCTGATGCCGATGGATTTATCCCTGTGGTGCGCAAACCATGGCGAGCGCTGCAGGGAAACGCCCCTCCTCCAGCATCCAGGACTTCGGTGCCACGGAGGCATCCCTCCGTGTCAGTAGCCGTGCGCCCTCTGCCTCGCTCTTCTTTCCCAGCGTTCCGCGTGCCTGTACAAGAGGGGCACGCGACCAGTTACGACGCTGTAGCCGCACTGGAGCGTCACCTGCCGGGGCTGCAATGCTCCAATCTAATCGGGAAAGATGGGAGCTCAGTCTTGGTGCCGAAAGACGAGGAAGCTTACGACCTATTGAGGGCGGCAGTACAGGACGAGGCCTCCCCTCTCAAACTAATAGAGCTGACACCTGGGCAGCAGAACAGAAAGGCAGTCGTCATGGGCTACCCCTTGCGGATGCCCGTGGAGATACTGTTACAGCACCCTCAGGTCGAAGAGGCAACCCGCTGCCAGAAAGCGCGTACCAGGGAGGAGACTCAACAGGTTGTCGTCACCCTGCGGGGTCCTCTGATCCCTGTGATCGTCCTGGGGAACTGGGTAGAATACCACCTCCGCCCTTTAACCCCTGAGCCACTCCGCTGCTACAGGTGCCAGCGATACAGCCACCACAGAGCCACTTGCAACCGGGCCACAGTCTGCGGGATGTGCAGCGGCCCGCACGAAACGGAGAGGTGCTTGGCCAAATTCAAGGCCAAGGAGGCTGTCTCCACCCGCTGCCCCAGCTGCTTGGGAAAACACCATGCGTGGCACCCCAGCTGCCCTACCAGAGTAGCACTGGTCGATCGGGGGCGAGAACGCCAAGTTGCCTAGGTAAAGGAGCAACAGGCAAGCAGCAACAAACCAGCACCTCCAGGAACCTTCATTTGGGGACAGCAACGCCGTCCAATAGCAACTGCACCTCCAGTGCTAGACGAGGCAGCGTTTCCGCCACTCCAACCTGCTCTCACTCGTCACACGACGACCGCGGAGTTCCATCACCCTCCTCCCCCTCCAGTTCGGAAGACAGTCGAGGAGTTTACTCCACCCATGCCCCACAACACGGACTCTCATAGTCTTCACAAGGGAAGAACTGCGAACGCTGGGCACAGAAATTGCCAGAAGCCTGGCTCAGATGCTGGGCACGATTCTCGGCAGGCCTCTGGAAACGGCACCATTAGTGCAGGCCGTCGACGCCATTGTCGACCAAGTGGTGGAGGCAAAGCAGCACCCACGCCCTCCTACCCTAGTACCTCCTGCATCACCTCCCACACAGACAACTGTGGAAGAGCCAATACCAACCGAGCTTCCTCTGCCTCGCCCCCAAATGTCAGTCAACATTCATCTGGGACTCACACCAGCTACAGCAGCGATCGAGGAAGAGCGGAGGGCCCTCGGACTCCCAACAGATCCTCCCCAGTGCCAGACACCGCTGCCAGACTCCGAGTCCTACAGTGGAACTGCTTAGGGGCACGGAGCAAGCTCGCCCACCTCCAGGAGGTGGTTGCTCAGGAAAACATACATGTCCACAGCTCCACTTTTCAACTCGGAGGCTTCAAGGGCTTTTTCTCCCCCGAATCAGGGGTACTAACCGAGGATGTGCTATCCTCGTTCGGGATTACATCCCCTGCCACGAGTACGACCCTCCAATACACTGCGGCGAGGGCGTAGAGGTGCAAGGTGTTGTTTTGCATCTTGCCTCGACCTCCCTAACATTTTTCAATGTCTAAAAATCCAGCAGGGACCCTTGATCTGGGAGAGATTATGGCTCATGCTGCAGCGGAGTCCACATTTATTGCGGGAGATTTTAACGCTCACCACCCTGTTCTCTCCTCACCGATTTCAACAAACGAAGACGGTCGCCACCTCGCCATGGCCTTAGAAGAATTCCCTGGAGTAGCCCTCTTAAACGATCTGTCTGAGCCCACCCATGTAAGCAGTGGTAGACTTCATCTCTCCTTCGTTTCTTCTCCTCTTGCCACTGTGTCCAGGTGGTCCCTACACCCATACCTCACTAGCCATCATTTCGTTCTGGTGACGGATCTCCCGGCGGCCCCACTCCCACCTCCTCCGCCGCCTCCACCTCGCTGGGACTTCCGACGGGCAAACTGGCCAACATTTGCTGAGGCTGTTCAGGTGGCCCTAGTCTCTGTCGCTCCTCCTTCCACCTTTGAGGACTATGCAGAACATGTTGCCCACACACTTCATCGTGCCACCACTGCCAGTGTTCCCCTTACGAAGAGCCCCACGGCCCTCTTTCAAGACCATTTGTATTACGACGAGAGGGTCCGTGAACTAAACCATCGGCTCAACTCGGCACGAAAGACATTTCGATGACGACCCTCTTCACCTACAAGGAAATACATGGCTGCAGTGGCGCGAAATGTTTCCCATGAAAAACGCCGTAGAAGGGAGGAGGCTTGGATAAAATGGTGCCGGTCCTTAAACTGCCATTCCACTCTTAAAGAGATGTGGGCCCGTATTAAATATGTGTCCAGTCACCGGCTTCCCAAACCACCATCCCACCCTGACCCAGCGGGCGAGGCCGAACGTCTTGCAGTCCTTTTGCTGCATGCACAGCTTCTGGTGTGCTACCACAAGATGTCAGGGACTTGCAGGCACGCCTTGCAGACCCTCGTGTGGAAGCAATTGAGGCAGCTTGCTCCCGCTTGGATGTCGCTGACCACCTTTTTACCAATCATGAACTCGACAGGGCACTTAAAAACAGGCGGGATACAGCTGCAGGAAGTGATGGTGTAGTGTACTCCTTCCTAGCCCATGCTGGCCCTAGTGGGAAGGCCACTATCCTTGATTTGTTCAACTGTTCATGGGTGGAAGGTCGCCTCCCGACATCATGGAAAACAGCTATTATTCACCCCATACCCAAACCTCGTGA
The DNA here is from genome assembly GCF_032717465.1 of Coenobita brevimanus. Lineage (NCBI taxonomy): Eukaryota > Metazoa > Arthropoda > Malacostraca > Decapoda > Coenobitidae > Coenobita > Coenobita brevimanus. Next base: position 3,713,640 of record NC_137070.1, on the reverse strand, counting down.
CCCAACCAACATGAGGCCGATTTCCCTTCTCAGCTGTATAGCTAAGACTGCGGAAAGGCTAGTGCTTTCGCGGCTTGCTTGGAGATTAGGCCCTCTCCATCCACATCTTTTTGCCTTTCTCCCGGGCAGAAGCATGATACACTGTCTCGCTTCCCTTTTGGGTACACTGACACGCGGTCATGGTATGGCTGTTTTCCTCGATCTCGAGAAGGCTTTTGAGATAGCAAACCCTTTTCCTGTCCTGGCAGCTCTTGCAGCTAAAGGGGTGGGAGGAAGGCTTCCCTCTTGGGTCAAGGATTTCTTTCATGACCGATCAGCTCGAGTCCGCTTCCAGGGTCACATTTCTGCCTCTTACCCGCATGAGAACGGCACTCCACAGGGCAGTGTGCTGAGCCCTCTTCTTTTTAATGTACTCATTGAGGGCCTCCTTAATACCAACTATGGCCGTGGTGTTACACTACTCTGTTATGCGGATGATCTTGCTCTTGTTTTTTCACAAAGGAACTGTTTTGTACAGGCACCAGTCACCCTTGCCCGCTTATATGACAAGTGCTGTGACCTTGGCCTCAAGGTCATCATCTGGAAGTGGTTCACCATCACCAATACCTAGGTGTTTGGCTTGACAGCCGGTTAACATTCAGTTGCCATGTCCGCTATTTACGAGAACGTGCTGCTACCCGTACCTGTGCCCTCAGAGCCCTCTGTAGTTGCTCTCCAGGGGCCTCATTTTGGGTCCTCAGAACATTTTATGTGCATGCCATTCGCTCGATAGTGGACTACAGTGCACCGTGCTTAATAAACATCTCTGAAAAGCTCAGCAGGTCTCTGGAAGTTATCCAGAACACTGCTCTGCGTGTCATGCTCGGTGCACGCCTATGGACTCGTCTTGTCAACCTCAGGGCTAAGAGTGCCTTCCCGTCTCTTAAGTATCGGATATGGGCACGAACAACGGCTGTCACTGCTCAACTCTGCCGACATCAATCACATCTTCCTGTGTCTGCATTACTTCAGCATACTCTAAGTCGACCCCCACATCCACACCCGGAAGGGGACTGGATTCTTGCAACTGCTGACATCATCCGACGCCTGGATGTAACTGACGCAATTATAGGAGACCCTGATTTGCCCTGTCCTGGATACTCACCTGCACCACCTTGGCAAACTTCAACTTTTACGTATGTTCTTCCTTCGTCAGGGACTCCAAGGTCTTCATTTCCTGCTGTACTACGCCAGGATGGACTCCGACGTGTGGCAGACCTTCACGCACCAAACTCTGCTATTTATTACACCGACGGGTCGGTTGATGCTCAGGGGAATGCAGGAGCTACAATGGTTTGTGGTACTCATGTCGAGACTTGGCGGGTATCCTCTGGGGTCTCTGCATACCAAACTGAGTTGGTTGCCATACTAGGTGCACTTAGACATGCTGATCGACACCTCTCTCGACGTGTCGTGATCCATACAGACTCCCTCTCTTCCCTCCACGGCCTCATGGTGCATCGATTCCCTGATAATATCCATCTCATGATAAGTATCATGACGGTGGCTGAGTCAATCACTAGGAGAAGTGGTGACATTTTTCTTCATTGGCTACCTGGACATGTTGGCATTGCAGGGAATGAAAATGCTGACGTTGCTGCTCGGCAGGTGTGCTCTCTTCCTCAGGTAACATTTCCTTTACGATCCAGTATCTCTGCTGTCATGCGCAGGGTGACCACCACCATAGGCCACATGTCACGTGAAGAACACGAGACACAAGTTTGGGAGGGAGCACGCTCGGCAAAATGGTACGCCACAGCAACGTCCTATGCATCCCTATCGGTTGCACCTGGTACTCCCAATCACACTATAGTACTCATTCGTAGATTACGATTAGGATTTCCCTGTTAGAGTCAGATAACAGGTAGTAACCCTGAACCATGTCCTCACTGCCTTGAACAAAGCGATCAGCCTTTGATTCATTATGTCCTGGACTGTCCTGCAACAGCCCATCTTCGTTCCAGCCTCAATGACCACCCTCTCGGTGGCTTAGACAGATCCCAGATGGCAGCAGGTATCATTTTAAGAACTCCAACTGCCGTGCTTTTGAGCGTGGTTACTGCCTACCCTCCTCCTCGATAGAGAATAACCTGCTAGAAGTAAGAATAACTACTCTGACGGGCTTTCCATGCCCGTGTTCTCCTTTTTAGGAGAACGAATCTAATCTAACTATCTGACGAGGTCAAAACAACGACCAGACAAGCAAAGACAGGAAAGAGCATCGAAAAGCCCCCCGTCGTCCTCGTCGTCGTCGTCGTCGTCCTCCTCCTCCTCCTCCTCCTTCTCCTCCTAATTCTTCTCTTCATCCTTCTCCTCCTCCTCGTTACTATTTTTCAATCCATGCTATTTCGAACAAACAAGCTGCGGGATTACTATCTTAGCCATCATCCGAAAGCAGTAAACCCTCCTACTCTCGGAGGATAGGTTTTGACTTAATGATGTTCATATTACCAGGACGTCTATCTTTTGAGGGTGGTTACTGCCTACCCTCCTCCTCGATAGAGAATGAGAAGTAAGAATAACTACTCTGACGGGCTTTCCATGCCCGTGTTCTCCTTTTTAGGAGAACGAATCTAAACTAAGTATCTGACGAGGTAAAAACAACGACCAGACACAAGCAAAGACAGGAAGGAGCATCGAAAAGCCCCCCGTCGTCCTCGTCTTCGTCGTCGTCCTCGTCGTCGTCGTCGTCCTCCTCCTACTCCTAATCCTCCTCCTCCTAATCCTCCTAATTCTCCTCCTCATCCTTCTCCTCCTTCTCGTTACTGTTTTTCAATCCATGCTGTTTGAAACAAACAAACTGCGGGATTACTATCTTAGCCATCATCCGAAAGCAGTAAATCCTCCTACTCTCGGGGGACAGGTTGTTACTTAATGATGTTCATATTACCAGGACGTCTGGCTGAGAGATTACATGTGTACCACAAGTTGAAGACGTCCCTCTGAGGCACCTCTAGAGAATGTAAATAACTATTGACCTACTTTATGCCTGAATAATACTCGGTCTTCCGTAGATTCAATTTGGAAACTTCGTTTACTCTAGAAATTAGATTAGCTTTCGCTAATTCTTTGCCACTCGAAGATCTTTTAATACTCTGAAAAAAATTGGATGGTAGATGATTAAATATGAAAAATAGCCAAGACATTGAGGTGTATCGGGAAAAACTAGAAATATTTTATGTCAAACTATAATGGAGTGTGAACTGTCTTAGCAGGCTTTGCTGAAAAGTACAACGTATGTATCGGCTAAAGAATTACGTGAACCTTTTTCACTTATCGGATCAATGGCATTGCGTATTGTTCATGACTGTTTTCTTTGTTTGTTTTGTTCGGTTGTTTTCGTAAGGCAGAGATTTAAGCAACTGACGGATTAATTGAGAATTTCATTCTCCCTGAAACTATGCTGTTTAGGATGCAGACTGTACTCTACCTGAAACTGAGAGTGAAGCTAGGAAGAAGACAAAATGAGTACTACGAATGGTGAGGGAGAGACGTGTTTGAAGACAAGTGACCAGACAGGCAGATATGAAATGATCATAAAATCACACGATAATACTATCACACTGACTCATGAATTAGGTAGACCTGCTGTATATTCTGTATGGAAGATGAGTAATAGCGTTGAGATGGTGAGTTGTAATGCCTTGGGGTGCGTGCGATTGCTGAGACTTTCGGGAAGGAGAGTCAAACATATATTCAAAATCAATCACTTACTAGTTTGGGAATGAACAGAAGCACAAAAACACATATAGTACCTAAAAATCAAACACTCAAACGCAAACGCAAACACAAACACAGACGAAAACACAGACATGCACACACACACACACACACACACACACACACACACACACACACACACACACACACACACACACACACACACGTACACACACACACACACACACACACACACAGAACCTAATTGTTACGGGTGCATCATTTACTAACACTTATTTAATAAACGTTAACTCACGTGTGACATGTATCCCCATAGCAGAGCACACCAACAAACCGGTCTAAATCCATTCGTCAAGTAACGACAATACGAGCCCGCCTTATATTGGAGAACTCAGGTCAGACAGAAACTTAAGTCAGGGACGAAAATAACGCAACTAAATGAAGCACGAATGACACAACGGACTCACTCAAGGTCAAAACCTCGAGTACATACGGGAAGGTTGCTAGAAAAGGCGTCGTCGTCGTCGTCGTCGTCGTCGTAGTGGTTAATGTTTTGACTTCTAGACTATTCTGAAATGTGAAGCAGCAGGATTACATGTTCAGTTTCCCTTTTAAACCTGTTCACACTTCTCTCGGGGGATTGGATGAGGCTGAAGGACCTTCATATGACCAAACCATTCAGCCGTCCGGTTACATCGGTACCATCACATGGAGACGTCCCTCTGAGGCACCTCTGTAGAGTGTAAACTATTGAACTAAAATATACATAAATAAAATGCTAGTGTCTTTAGATTCCATTGAGCTGAGGAGAAACTTATTTTACTGAATAATTTAGATTAGCCTTCATTAATTCTTTACCACCTGAAGATCCTTCGTAGCCCGAATAAAATCGAAAGGTATCTGTGTAACTATGAATTATAGCTATGATTTGAGGTATAGGGGAAAAAGCTAAAAATCGTTAGTGTCAAAATGTCAAGGAAGTGTGAACTGTCAGATTCATTTACCTTTATTGAAAAGTGCACCGAAGGTATCGACGAAATACTTACTGCAAATTTTTCTACGTATTGAACCAAGGCATTGTGGGTACTTCATGTCTGTTTTCTTTGTTGTTATTATTCGGCTGTTTTTGTAATTCTGATCAGCTAGTCAGATCAGGTGCGGGTAAGGGCATGGGTCTATTATGCTGTGGCAGGGGTAAACCAGCCCTGCTGTCGGGACCTCCTGCGGATGTCACTGATTGCACTGCGCGGTTGACCCTTGTGCGGTTTGGTGCTGTGATTATCTGTCCATTCTCCCCTTCGGGGCTAAGACCCGAATGAATGTGTTTGAATGGATGAGTAAATTGGGAGTGTTTCGTCCTGTCTCGGCTACTTCCCTTTCCTTGGGGGAAGCAGCCTAGGTATATAGATAGATAGATAGAGTTTTAAGTAACTCACAGATTACCTGAAAATGTGCTGTTTAGGATAAAGACTGCACTGTAGCTGAAAATGAGAGTGAAGCTAGCAAGAAGACAAAATGAACACTAGGAATGGTAAGGGAAAGACGGGTTAGAAGACATGTGAGCAGACCGGCAGGTAGGCAAGGATCATAAAAACACACGTCCTAACACTGAGTCCTGAATGAGATAGACATGACGTGTATTTAATATGGACGATGGGTATTAGCGTCGAAGTGGTGATATGGGATGCCATACGGTAAGTGAGAGGTTGAGACTAACGGGAAAACAGTCAGATTCATGTCCAGAATCAGACACTTACTCGTAAACAAACACAAACACACAAAAACACACAAACTCAGAAAAACACACACACACACACACACACCTAAGAAATCGAACAAATACAAGAGAAACAAACACTCAAACACAACACACACACACACACACACACACACAGACATATACACACACACACACACAAATATACAACCTAATATATATGTCATATCCTGACACTCTTAAATGATAAACAGTACCTTATATGTGGCAGATATCTTACAACATTCATTATGTGCACAGAGCAGACACACCAACAAAAGTCTCTAAATGCAGCTGTTAACTAACGACAATCCAAGCCTGGCTATATACACAAACATAGAGAGGCAAGAATTGAAACTCTGTGAAGAAAGATGAAAAAAAATGACGAGGTCAAAACAACGACCTGACACAAGCAAAGACAGGAAGGAGCATCGAAAAGCCCGCCGTCGTCGTCATCGTCGTCGTCGTCGTTGTAGTCGTCGTCCTACTCCTCCTCCTCCTGCGCCATCTTGGGATACACACGCATTAAAGCAGCGCTCCGCATATCTATGTTTTTCAACAACAAGCTTGAGTGAAGATCTATGTGAAAGTGAACAGATCAGTGTATAAGTCGTAGACATATTTCCCCAGTGTAAAGTATTTAAATAGATTTCATGTAAAAATTTTAGAGCTAGTTAAAGGTGTAAAGCGTTCGCGTGTTCCTTTGTTTACATATATTCCAACTCTACACATCGTATTCCTGCCCTTTCCCGCCGTTATTTCTGGCCTCAGACATATTATAGTTTATTTTCCCGCAGATCAATGTCAGTTAGAACGATATCTAACAAACAGATTATCTTTTCTCACAAGTAAATGGTGTAGTGAACTGAGAATGTATTTACCTAACAGCTCTCTTTGTTTTTGTTCCCACTATCAGCCTTGTACGTCTTACTTTAAAGCCTAACGTAACAAATACTAAGTTGCTTGCTAGTTTAGTGCAAGTGAATAGCATTGTCTTCTGTATAGACTGATGTAGTGTGACTGATGTTACACCAGTGAAATAGTTTTTGCACTACAAACCGTTGTTCACTGAGTGAAGCTAGGTGTTCATTTTGATTTCTCCCAACATTCCATTGTTATTTTCTTTTTTCCTTTTTTCTCCCAGTGAATCAGTTTATGGTGTACTTCCACAATACATGGTAAGCTAGATCATACCATATCAAGTAGATTTTCTTTTCATTTTACACAGTTCATGGTAAGTTAGGTTGCAAGCAGATTTTCTACTCTTTTTTACACTGGTAAAAGGTCATGTAGGTTGGGTTGTGCTATAGCAGGTGGATTTTCTATTTTTATACTGGTAAAGGAAGATAGTATTCAAAAAGTAAGTGAATCTCCCTAGAAATTCAGTATTTTATTTATAGAGTAAATTGTCCATTTTTATCAATATCCCTTAACCAGTTGTATATTATTTTTTATTTTCAGTTGTTCACTGAGAGAAGCTAGGTTTTTATTTTGATTTTTTCCCCAACATTCCATTGTTATTTTTTTGTTTTTCCTTTTTCTCCAGTGAATCAGTGTATGGTGTATTTCCACAATTCATGGTAAAGGAAGATAATATAAAAAGGAAGTGAATCTCCCTAGAAATTCAATATCTCATATATAAATTGACCATTTGTAACAACATCCATTAACCAGTTGTATATTATTTTTTATTTGTGTGGGATTGTGGAAATGTTGCTGCAAAATGCCATCTAACCTGAAGGTCTGCCAGGAGTGTACTGGTCGCTTTGCGGCTCAGTATTTTTCGAATTACTTTTCGACGCCTGTGTGCAAACTATGCATCTTGAGAAGAGATCTAGAAAATGGTTTAGCTGAATCGCAGAGAAATTACAGGGAACTCGTCAGAGTTTGACACAAAGAGTTTGTAGTGGCAAATGTAGGAGTCAGCAACAGCACTCGAGAAGGAAGAAGCGTACAAACTGAGCTCATAAATCACAAATAATAGTGTATCAGTATCTTCCTCACCCAGCGATTCAGTACGTTCCTCGCCAAGCGAAGTCCCCTTTACTATGGTAAGAAATGGCGCAAAACCCGGAAAAGATACGAGGAAGCATCTTCCCATAACTACGTATAATCGCTAACAGATCCTTGCCGAAACAGTTAATGAGACAGAAGAAACAAGGCTTATTGGGGACTCTATTGTACGCAGTCAGCTGGAGGAATTTTGTGGACGAGCCCCCATCAGCAGAAAGAGGTACTGTTTTCCAGGAGGTGGACTATGTGATATCACAGAAGCCTGCGATGAGGTCACAAAAGACGCAAATGATCAAACTCTATACGTTATCCATGTTGGTACGAATGATCTGAAGCGCAATAGATCAGAGGAATTGCTAGCAAAGTATCATGAAATGATCAAACGATTCAAAACTGTCAACTAATGTGATAATATCTGGTATACTCCCAAGGATCAAGGCAGAAAATAGTTTATGATAAGGCCTTCAGCACAAATAACCGGCTCAAATCTCTCTGCACGCAAGAGGGAGTCGACTTTGTCAGTATGTGGGACCAGTTTTATGAGCAACATACTCTATTCCAGAAAGATGGTCTCCATTTGAACTCAGTAGGAACGGCACGGCTAGGTAGACTTCTACACGATAAAGTCGCCCTCTTCAGATCAAAAAACGTGGCACGTCCAGGAACAGGAACCTTAACGTAAATACCCACAAAGTCAGATCACCAACTGTTTGGAACGGAATTAGTCTGCTATGTAGTCTACGTAACAAATTTGAGGATTTAGAATCTCTGATTTACCTAGAAAATTATGACATCTTTGGCATCACAGAGTCCTGGATTAACACATCTGACGGTGACTTTCTAGCGGAATACTCATTAACAGGGTACAATATTTTCAGCTGTGAGCGACCACATCGAGTTGGTGGCGGTGTTTTACTATATGTGAAAACTAGTCTCCATCCCCTTGTGCTATCCAAACCCAGTATTACCAACATAGATGCCAGTTATGTTCAGCTGAGTATTAATTCACACAAAATAAATATGTCTCATCTATCGTCCTCCAGCACAGTCAACTGAGACAGGTGAAAAACTTTATGATCAAATTGCGGAAATTTCTTGTCAAAAGGATAGCGTAATTTTTGGAGACTAATCTACCAGTAACAAAGTAGGGTGAACCACTGACTGCACACTCAGGACAAGAGCTTTATACGAATCTTCAAGAAAGCGCCCTTTCCCAACACGTAGAATACCCAACGAGAGGAAACAATATCCTAGACATCATCTTTACAAATGATAACTTAGTCAACAACGTTGAAATAGGACCTGAGTTTAGTTCCAGTGATCATCGAACTATACAGTTTAATATTACTACTGAAAAAGTAAAAGAAACGGAGAGCAAAGAAAAGGTCCCTGATTATCGTAGAGCTAATTTCAACAGGCTCAGAGCGCTACTTGCAATTGCAGATTGGAATCAAATGTCTGAAACCGATGACATAAACCAAGCATGGGTAATATTCACCGAAAAATTTAATGAAGTGGTAAAGTCTGTGTGCCACTACGTAACAGACGTCCAGCTGGAAATAGTAAACCAAAGTGGTGGTCCAGTGAAATAAAAAGTAACTTAATAGCCAAAAAACAGGCATACCATAAATATAAAGCTACACAAAATAATGATGATAAATTACAGTACGATAATCTACGCCGCATATCGAAAAGACATTAAACAAAGCAAAAGAGCACTGGAGATCCACATTGCTAATACGTGCAAATCAAATCCTAAAGAATTTTACAGTTACATTAGAAAGAAAAAGGTTATGACTACATCAATAGGTCCCCTAGAAACAAACAATGGCAAACACACTGAAATTGAGGTCGAAATGGCAAACATTCTTAACGATTACTTTGCGTCTGTTTTTACAGTAGAAAACACCACCAGAAACTTACTGTTACCCACAAACCAAGCAAATAGCACAGTCTTTAGTAACTATGCTATCCATAATAACGATATCCTTTCAGCCATAAATAGTACCAACATAAACAAAACCCCTGGCCCCGATAAAATATCACCGAGAATTCTTAAAGAAGCAAAACATGAGTTACTGCTGCCAATCTCTGTCTTATTCATAAATCATTAAGTACTGGGAAAGTTCCACGCGAATGGAAACTAGCAAATGTAACACCAATTTTCAAAAAAGGAAATGAGTCGCACCCAGGAAATTACAGACCAATCAGCTTAACATCAGTAGTGTGCAAGTTAATGGAAAAAATCATAAGATAAAATAGTTATTATCTAGAAGAAAATAATATAATTAAAGACTCGCAGTATGGATTCAGACATCGTCGTTCATGCTTAACTAACTTACTGGACTTCTTCCATGATGTTTACAAATCATACGATGACTCAAGAGCAGTAGATATAATTTACCTCGACTTTCAGAAAGCATTTGACACTGTCCCTCACAAGCGTCTCATGAGAAAAATAGAAGCACATGGAATAAAAGGAAAGACGCAAAAATGGTTACAAGACTGGCTTTCAGACCGAAAACAGCGAGTTGTGATAAACGGAAAGGAATCCAAATGGCGTAATGTGATCAGCGGCGTTCCCCAAGGATAAGTACTTGGACCGATACTTTTTATTATCTATATAAATGATATTGATGAGGGCCTAAATTGTAAAGTATCCAAATTTGCAGATGATACTAAAATAACCAGTAAAGTCACTTCAAAATTACAGTGGCAGCAGTTACAAAATGACCTTAATACTTTAACAAACTGGGCAGAAAAATGGCAAATGAAATACAACACAGGAAAATGTAAAGTACTTCATATTGGAAGTAACAATGTCCATGCAAATTACAAAATGAACAATATTCAGTTATCAAGTACCGTGAAAAGGATCTTGGTGTGATAATATCAAATGACCTAAAACCAAGCAAGCAGTGTACCGATGCGGTTAAAATTGCAAACAAGCTAGTGGGTTTTATTGGAAGAACTTTCGAGTTTCAATGGCAAAAAGTCATACTTGCCTTGTACAATTCGCTAGTGCGCCCCCATCTTGAGTATTGTGTGCAATTCTGGTCTCCGTACTACAGAAAGGACATTGAAAAATTAGAGAAAATTCAGCGAAGAATCACAAAAATGATACCACGACTTAGAAACAAAACATATGAGGAACGCCTTGAGGAACTTAAATTATTTAGCCTAACGAAGCGCAGGTTAAGAGGGGACCTTCTTGAAGTTTTCAAAATCGTGAAGGGATATGACAACAGACATGAATAAATATTTTGATATAGACCGGTCGTCAAACCAGAAGTAATGGCTGCAAAATTATGGGAAAGCGATTCCAATCCCACGAAGCAAAATACTTCTTCTTTAACAGAGTTGTAAATATCTGGAACAGATTACCCTCAGATACCGTGAACAGTATCTCAATTGAGACATTCAAAAACAAATTAGACAAGTATTTGCTCGAGAATCCTCAGCTGACTTTTTCTGTCCGAATAATTTGCTTTTATTGCTACGGTACATGTAAGTTCATGCCCCTTTTGTGTACACCCGGCAACAGTCCCGCCTGGGCCCCCCAGTAGCGAAATATAGTAGATGTGGCACCAGTGTGTTTGTTCGTCTGTACATGCTCGAAAAATGTTCGGATCGTCAACTCTCTCACTCCATTGTGAACGTGATTCGGCCTTTGAGTTCACTCCATAGATGGCGGTGTGTGGTTATGGGGGAGAGACGGGAGGTCAGGACGGTAGGTGGGTCGGAGTTGGGGGGGACGAACAGCTAGGTTGTTTGTATTGGACATGATAATAGTTTTCCCACTCATTATAGTGGATCATTTCAGGTTACTGACACTTTGTATTAATAACAACAATAAAAAAAATGAAATATTGTTGCATTGCTACCCGTTACAATATATTCCACGATGATTGGATATCCTCCATAACTTATTCCCCCCCCCTCTCTCTCTCTCTCCCTCTCTCTCTATTGTTGCATTGCTACCCGTTACAATATATTCCACGATGATTGGATATCCTCCATAACTTATTCCCCCCCCCTCTCTCTCTCTCTCCCTCTTTCTCTATTGTTGCATTGCTACCCGTTACAATATATTCCACGATGATTGGATATCCTCCTTAACTTATTCCCCCCTCTCTCTCTCTCTCTCTCTCTCTCTCTCTCTCTCTCTCTCTCTCTCTCTCTCTCTCTCTCTCTCTCAGGTCATTAAGTAAACAGTATATAGCATTATCAGCACAGATTAAAGAGGATTTGTCTTTTAATTAAAACTGCTGACAAAGGCCGAATCACGTTCACAATGGAGTGAGAAAGTTGACGATCCGAACATTTTTCGAGCATGTACAAACGAACAAACACACACTACTGCCACATCTACTATATCTCGCTACTGGGGGGCCCAGGCGGAACTGTTGCCGGGTGTACAAGACACCCCGTAAACAATGTACCCGTACATAGTGCTGCATCATGATATTATACATTTTCAATTTATTCAGTGCAAACAAAGCAATATAAGCACAGATTAGGATCTGCACAGATAACCCTGAGTTAACGGTCACTATTACTTTCGACCTGTGATGGGCTGTGGATCACTGAGGGTCCGTGTTAGTCAAGTGACCACCTTCGGGATTTTTTTTTAATGTACCGGGGGTCATTGTTTCAGGATGAAACGTGTACTTGTCACACATGAGAGAGTTCCTTGTCTCAGTGGAGCAAACGGAGCTAGGGCCTGATTGACTGCTGCCTACCTTAAAAGCGCCAGGCAAGACTGCCGCACCACCAATAAACATCCACAATGTGCAGTGTGTAGCTTCCACGTTATGTGCACAGACTTCCTATTAACTCAATGCAGTAACTATTATTATATTTGTTTACTTTCTCTTTCAGGTTACTCTATCGAGTAGCTTATAGAAAAGGTATTATAGAATGTCACTTCCTTTCCAGTGAACACAAGCACAAAAACACATATAGTAACTAAAAATCAAACACTCAAACGCAAACACAAAGACATGCACACAGTCATGCACACACACACACACACACACACACACACACACACACACACACACACACAGAACCTAATTGGTACGGGTGCATCATTTACTGACATTTAATAAACATTAACTCACGTGTGACAGGTATCCGCATAGCAGAGCGCACCAACAAACCGATCTAAATCCATTCGTCAAATAACAACAATACGAGCCCGCCTTATATAGGAGAACTCAGGTCAGACAGAAGCTTAACTCAGGGAAGAAAATAACGCAACTAAATGAAGCACGAATGACACAACAGACTCAATCAAGGGCAAAACCTCGAGTACATACGGGAAGGTTGCTAGAAAAGGCGTCATAGTCATCGTCGTCGTCGTCGTAGTGGATAATGTTATGACTTCCAGACTACTCTGAAATGTGAAGCAGCAGGATTACATGTTCAGTTTCCCTTTTAAACCAGTTCACACTTCTCTCGGGGGATTGGATGACACTGACCAAACCATTCAGCCGTCCGGTTACATCGGTACCATCACATGGAGGCGTCCCTCTGAGGCAACTCTGGAGAGTGTAAACTATTGAACTAAAATATACATAAATAAAATGCTAGCGTCTGTAGATTCCATTGAGCTGGAGAAATTTTACTGAACAATTTAGATTAGCCTGCATTAATTCTTTACCACCTGAAGATCCTTCGTAGCCCGAATAAAATCGAAAGGTAGCTGAGTAACTGTGAATTAGAGGTATAGGGGTAAAAGCTAGAAATCGTTACTGTGTCAAAGTGTCAAGGAAGTGTGAAGTCAGATTCATTTACCTTTATTGAAAAGTGCAACGAAGATATCGACGAAATACTTACGGCAAATTTTTCCACGTATTGAACCTAGTGCATTGTGGATAGTCCATGTCTGTTTTCTTTGTTGCTATTGTTCGGCTGTTTTTGTAATTCTTATCAGCTAGTCAGATCAGGTGCAGGTAAGCGGATGGGTCTATTATGCTGTGGCAGGGGTAAACCAGCCCTGCTGTCGGGCCCTGCTGCGGATCTCACTAATTGCACTGCGCAGTTGACCTTTGTGCGGTTTGGTGCTGTGAGGATCTGTCCCTTCTCCCTTTTGGGGCTAAGATGCGAATGAATGTGTTTGAATGGATGAGTAAATGGGTAGTGTGTCGATTTGGCTACCACCCTTTCCTTGGGGGCAGCAGCCTAGGTATATGGATAGATAGATTGAGTTTTAAGCAACTGACAGATTACCTGAAAATTTCGTTCACCCTACAAAATGTGCTGTTTAGGATAAAGACTGCACTGTAACTGAAAATGAGTGAAGCTAGCAAGAAGACGAAAGGAACACTAGAAATGGTAAGGGAAAGACGGGTTAGAAGACATGTGAGCAGACCGGCAGGTAAGCAAGGATCATAAAAGCACACGTCCTAACACTGAGTCATGAATGAGATAGACATGACGTGTATTTAGTATGGACGATGGATATTAGCGTCGAAGTGGTGATATGGGATGCCATACGGTAAGTGAGAGTGTTGAGACTAACGGGAAAACAGTCAGATTCATGTCCAGAATCAGACACTTACTCGTAAGCAAACACAAACACTCACAAAAACACACAAACACAGAAAAGCACACACTCATACCTAAGAAATCGAACAAATACAAGAGAAACAAACACACAAACACAACACAAACAAATACACACACACACACACACACACAAATATACAACCTAATATATATATCATGTCCTGACACTCTTAAATGATAAACAGTACCTTACATGTGGCAGATATTTTACAACATTCATAATGTGCACAGAGCAGAACACACCAACAATAGTCCCTAAATGCAGCTGTTAACTAACGACAATCAAAGCCTGGCTATATACACAAACACAGAGAGGCAAGAATTGAAACTCTGTGAAGAGAGGTGAAAAAAATGAACCAAAAAAAGCAGAACACACTCTGACGAAGTCAAAACAACGACCAGACACAAGCAAAGACAGAAAGGAGCATCGAAAAGCCCGTCGTCGTCGTCGTCTAACGCAAACACAAACACAAATACAAACACACACAGACAAACACACACACACACACACACACACACACACACACACACACACACACAGAACCTAATTGGTACGGGTGCATCATTTACTGACACATTTATTTAGGATTATTACAGATTTTTTTTTTTTCGAGCGTTAATTCCTTCGCTCTAAATAATATTATCTTAATTTCAAATACAATTGGTAGTTTTTCCAAACTTTCTTAGAGTACATGTGTTTAAGTTTCATATTTAGTGTTTTCGACCGCAATTAAGCGGTTTAGTATAATAGTTTTGAATCCCTATTAAAACCGAGGCTTTACGGTAACAAAACCCTTATTTCCAGTAAGAGAGGTTTTCTTTTTTATCTGCAGTTGTACCGCTCTAAAAAAATCATAGACACTCCTGATTGATTGAAAAAAAAAAATGCACAATGAAAATTCGTGTTAGACCATGAGCGAATTTTAAAATTAATTAAAATCTCTCAAAACTCCGATTACTCGTTGAGATTGAATACTAATGAACTTTTGACTCTCACAAATTAATAATTTAAAGTATAAACAAAATTCGAATACCGTGTTATACATTGTATTACCTTTTCTTTTTTCCTCATCATCGGAGATATATAGTGTATGACAAGAAAAAAATGATTGTAAGAACACCGATTGATCTGTATCAGTGTCTTCTTGAGATTTTTGGGATTACTACGTTAGGAAGAGGGTCATCTGAGACTTTTAATTTCATTTGCAGTGGTTCCTTCATGTTAAAATTTGGAAAAAGTTTTGTTACAGTAAAATACTCGTTTTAAAAGTGATTCAAAACTATTATACTAAAGGTTATCCAAAAAACTACATAATTGCTGACGGGAACACTAAATATGCAACTCAAATTCATGAACTTTAAAATTTAGGAATAATTCCCAATTGTATCTGAAATTAAGATAACTCCCAAAACGGAAGGAATTAACGCACGAAAAAAAAAAAATTCCATTCCTAAATGAGGTAACACGTGGGGTGAAGTTGATTCACAAGCAAAAAACGCTGGTATTTAAGGGTTTTAAGACTAAGAGTTACGTTTCATAACGCGTGTAAACAACTAAGCAATTGATAGAAAACGGAAATTTTTTTCTTTATATCTTTGGGTTTATAGTGGCGTCTCGACTCTCCTGATCAAATCTTAAAAATGAAATATTTTCAAGTAGAACTGTTCGTGTGATACCACTACTATTATTTACCATGAGAAAAATCTAACAAACGGCAAAAAAACTTGTAAAAGGAAATTGTATATGCATATATTATCTAATATATATAATAAGAAAAAGGAAGTAGCTGTACTGACATATTCAATTTTATATACGACATTTTCATGACAAAAAAAAAAAATGCAGGTTGGAAAAGCATCTACCTGAAGTGTTGTGTTTAGGATGAGTTGATTTTTTAATTTATGAAGAGACTCTATTCCCATTTTTCATTTTTTTTTTCAGCTTGACCGTAATGAAGAAAAACGAATTCCAATTGTGAATAAGTTAAGACTAGTAGTATACGACTGGATGTTGTTCAATACTATTTTAGTTGAGTGGTGACTATGAACACGTTTTTCGGTGAATTCGTTCATTATGCATCTTTCACAAATGTATTTAAAAATGGTTGGAAAACACGCCGAATGACATCAGATTCTCAAAAGAAACATCCGAGGGTGAAGAAATCACATTTAGTCAACATAAAAAAAGAAATCGGTTCACATGTAAGGCGAGCTGCCATCTGAGGTGTTTAAAAAGAAAAAGTTTCAGTTGCTTTATTGCTCATCGAAAAACGAGAGCAATTTTGAATAAAGTGTTTACTTTCTTATCTGCAGTAGTACCACTTTAAACTTGCATCGAGAGTCCTGATTGATTGGAAAGAAAAACATATATATATATATATATATATATATATATATATATATATATATATATATATATATATATATATATATATATATATTTATTTATTTATTTATTTATTTATTTATTTGTACATAATGAAGATTCGTGCTAGACAAGTAGCGACTTTTAATTTTAATTAAAATCTCAAAATCCTGATAACTCGTGGATAGGAATACTGATGAACTTTTTACTCATAAAAATTAATACGTTGAAGTATAAACAAAAAACGTGTATACATACGCAACGACTTATCTTGCTCTCGTGTTCCTGAACTTGATTCTTCTGAATTCTCCACTCTCTGGCTTCGGCTTTCCTGTCATTCTCTGACTAAATATATCTGTGCTGTTTACTTATCCCCTAATTCTACTATCAAAAATTCTTCGACTATCTTACTTCTACGATGGAACACATTCTGTCCATTTCTCCTTTCTCTGAAATCTCCATTCTTGGAGATTTCAATGTTCACCACCACCTTTGGCTCTCCTCTCCTTTCACGGATCCACCTGGTGAACAAGCCTACATCTTTTCTATCCTTAATGACCTAGAGCAGCTTGTACAGCACCCTACCCGTATCCCTGACCGCCTTGGAGAGAGCTCCAACATACTTGACCTCTTCCTCACAACTAATCCTTCTGCTTACTCTGTTAATCTTTTCTCTCCGTTGGGCTCCTCCGATCACAACCTTATTACCTTAACCTGTCCTATCGCTCCAGTACGGCCTGCGGACCCTCCAGGGAAACGTCGTCTCTGGCATTTTGGAGCTGCGGACTGGGAGGCCCTCAGGCAGTACTTCTTTGATTTCCCTGGAATGATTATTGCTTCCATGGCCGTGAGCCATCTGAGTGTGCCTTGCGCATTACAGAGGTTATTCTCTCGGGCATGGAAGCATACATTCCTTTCTCATATCCTTTAACTAACGCAAGAAAGCCTTGGTTTAATCACGCTTGTTCTAATGCTGTCCGCAACAAGGAGAAGGCCTACAAAAGGTACCGGAGCCAACCCACCCCTGAATCACATAATCTTTACGTTTCTGCCCGGAATCGTGCTAAGTCTGTCCTTCGCTTTACTAAAAATAATTTCATCCATACTAAATGCTCTCAACTCTCCAACTCGAATTCTTCCCGCTCCTTCTGGCACCTTGCCAAAAATCTTTCTAACAACTTTACCTCATCATCCTTCCCTCCTCTTTTCTACTCTGATGGTTCTTCTACTGATAAAGCAGATCTCTTCGCACAGACTTTCTCCTCCAATTCCACCTTAGACGATTCCGGTGCTGTTCCTCCATCACTTCCCCCCTCTGACTTCCTCATGGCTGACATTAAAATTTCTTCAGTTGATGTATTTTCTGCCATTACTGGCCTCAATACTAACAAGGCATATGGGCCTGATGGGGTCCCTCCTGTTGTTCTCAAAAACTGTGCTTCTGTGCTTACACCCTGCCTAGGCAAACTATTTCGCCTTTGTCTGTCAACTTGTACCTTTCCTTCTTGCTGGAAGTTTGCTCTCATTCAGCCAGTCCCAAAGAAGGGTGACCACTCCCAACCCTCCAACTATCGTCCAATTGCTTTAACGTCCTGTATTTCAAAAGTTTTCGAGTCAATTCTTAATAGAAAATTTTAAGGCAACTTTCCTATCACAACCTTCTTTCCGATTGTCAGTATGGGTTCCGTCAGGGACGCTCCACTGGCGATCTTCTCACCTACCTTTCAGACTCCTGGTCATCCTCCTTTCGGGACTTTGGCGAAAGCTTTGCCATTGCACTTGACATCTCAAAGGCTTTCGATCGAGTCTGGCATAAATCTTTAATTTCCAAACTGCCCTCCTACGGTTTCTATCCTTCTATCTGTGCCTTCATCGCTAGCTTCCTTTCTGGTCGTTCTATAGCCGCTGTCGTAGACGGCCATCGTTCTTCTCCTAGATCTATCAACAGTGGTGTTCCTCAGGGCTCTGTCCTATCACCAACTCTCTTCCTTTTATTCATCAATGATCTTCTAAGCTGTACATCTAACCCTATCCACTCATACGCTGATGACTCCACCCTTCACCTTTCCATTCGGTTCCCGCAACGCCCATCTCAACAGTTACTTCAAGAAACAAGGGATGAGGCTATGGCACACCTAATGTCTGACTTGGCTCATATCTCTGACTGGGGTAAAAATAATATGGTTGTCTTTAATGCATCTAAGACCCAGTTCTTACACCTATCAACCCGACAAAATCTTCCACAGGTATACTGTTACGGAACAGAGAAAGATAACGTACACTTTAAGTGAGAACACGAAGAGTCACCACTGTCCCGTAAAGTTCCAGGTTCAAAACAAAAGAGTTAGGTAAAATTACAAGTTAAAGTTTAATTCTTAAACTAACAACAAAACATTCAGGACTCATAAGGATAATGTAATGGCAAAAACAGGTTCAATATATGGTTAACTGCAATAGCCTCTATTAACACGAAATTAGCAAGAATAAATTTATCTAAGTCAGCCCTGATAAAATGAGATACCAGATAATACTCAGTGAATGCCAGATAAATTATTACAGATACAAACTATTATCAAAAATGACTGACATAACCCAACATTAATCAAAAACCTCACTAGGCCCAAGAATTAACCCTATGCTACACAGTACAAGAAAAAATGCAATAACACATACTCAAATTACACACAGCTGCTAGAGTGTTTGGAGATTTCTTGAGCACTCACAGTAATAATATCTGTACAGGGGAGGACAGAGATGTGAACAAAATGAGGAGCAGATCTAAGTGGCAATGATGCAGAGACTGAGCTCATTATATAGGGGCTGGCAGAGCTTGATACAACTTGTAAGAAGGACGCGCAAATGAAGCCATGGGGACAAAGAGCTGAAAATCCCGCTCTGGATAACAGAGAGAACGACTTACTCTACTATACGGTAGAAGGGGGGAACTGAGGCAGAACACGCTCGTGATCAAACATGCAGCAACTGTGCGTTAAAATTACACAAAGGATGATGAAATCATAGGCTATGTAACAATATATATATATATATATATATATATATATATATATATATATATATATATATATATATATATATATATATATATATATATATATTTGCAGATATTGAAGATTCGTGATGGACCATGAGCGTTTTTTAATTTTACTTAAAATTTCTCAAAACTGATTACTCGTGGAAAGGAATATTGATAAGCTTTTGTCTCTCACATAAACTAGTACGTGAAAGTAAAAAAAAAAACACGAATATTGTTATAGAGTTTATAACATTTTTTACCTTTTTTCCTCATCACCGGAGATCTTTAGTGAATTAAGATTGAAGGAACACCGACTGATCTGTATCAGTGTCGTCTGGAGATTGTTTGGATTATTACCTTAGTAAGAGGGTCATTTGTGACATTTTCATTTGTTGTGGTTTTATCATTTTAAAATGTGGCACAAGTTTTGTTACGGTAAAAGCCTCGGCTTTAAGAGTGATTAAAAACTATTATACTAGTGATCCTTAAAACCGCGTAATTGCGGGCAAAAACACTAAATATGCAACTAAAACACAATAGTTGGGAATGATTCCCAATTGAATCTGAAATTCAGGAAAAATGTTTGAAAAAATTAATGCTCTGGAAAAAAATAATCAGTAACAAGGCTAAATGAGGTAACACGTGGGATGAATTTGATTCAGAAGTAAAGAAGTCGAGAATTTGATGTTTTAAACCAAAAGAGTCTCATTTAATTAGACGTAAACAACTTGCAAATTAAGAGATAAAACAGATCTTCCTTTTTTTTTTGTTTAACTAAGGGTTTAAAGTGGGGTCTTGTGTTTCTTATAAAATTTTATAAATTAAGTATCCACTAGGACTGTTCATTTGATTTCACTATTAATATTTACAAAGAAAAAAATCTTTCCGAAGGGATAAAAACGCGTAAAAGGAGATTGTTTAGGCATTGATTATCTGGTATATATATATATATATATATATATATATATATATATATATATATATATATATATATATATATATATATATATATATATATTATGAAAAGGATATAAGGCGGCTGTAATGAGGTGTTCAGTTTATAAACATTACTTTACTCCTCAAATTCGCCTTTTTATTTTTCATGATAAATATAAAAAATATTCAGGTTGCAAAAGCATCCACCTGAAGGTCAGTGTATGTCGTGTTAAGGCTGTGGATTTTTAATTTAGGAATAGACTCAATTCGCATTTTTCATTTTATTTAAGCTTGACTTTATTGATAAAAACGAGTGCCAATTTTGAAAAAGTTACGACGTTGTTCAAAACTATTTTAGATCAGTGATGACTGTATGAACAAGTTCTTGGGTGAAATAGCTCAATATGCATCTTTCGCAAATGTACTCAAAAATGGTCGGAACACACATCGATTAACTTCCAATTCTCATAAGAAACTTGCGAGGGTGAAGAAATCACATTTAGACATATGGTAACAAATCGATTTACCACTGAGAGCTGAAATCCGAGGTTTTTGAGAAGAAAAAGTATCAGTTGCTCTATTCCTCACCGAAAAAAAAAAATTATTTCGAAAAAAAAGGTTTACCACATTGAAATATCATCGAGACTCCTGATTGATCGAAAAAATATATATATAATTGCACATAATGAAGATTCGTGTTAGACCATAGCGACTTTTAATTTTTATTAAATCTCTCAAAACTCTGATTCCTCGTGGGAAGGAATATTGATTAACTTTTCTCACAATAATTAATGCGTGAAAATATAAACAAAATACGAAGGCAATGTTATGCAATGTATTACCTTTTTTATCTTTTTAATCATCATCGGAGATATAAAGTGAATGACACTAGAAAATTAAGATTGAAGGAAGACAGACTGACCTGTACCAGTGTCTTCTGGAGATTGTTTGGATTATTAGGTTAGAAAGAGGGTCATTTGTGACATTTTCATTTACAGTTGTTCTTTCAGTATGAAATAGAGTAGAAGTTTTGTTACGGTAAAAGCCTCGGATTTAGGAGTGATTCAAAACTATTATACTAGAGATGATCCTAATAACCTGATAATTGCGGACAAAAACACTAAATATGCAACCTAAACTCATGCACTCTAAAAAAGCTGGGAATTATTCCCAATTGTATCTGAAATAAAGAAAACATTTCTGAGCGAGAAAGAATTAACGCACGGAAAAAAAAAAATTAATAATCCTAAATGATGAAACACGTGGGAAGAAGTTGATTCAAAAGTAAAGAAGGCTGGCATTTTAGGGTTTTAAGCCTAATGACTTTCGTTTCATTAGACGTGTAAAATACTTCGATATTCAGAGATAAGAGAGATAATGCTTTTCTCTTTAAACCTAGGGGTTTAAAGTGGCATCTGGAGTTTAATAATCCTAAATGATGAAACACGTGGGATGAAGTTGATTCAAAAGTAAAGAAGGCTGGCATTTTAGGGTTTTAAGCCTAATGACTTTCGTTTCATTAGACGTGTAAAATACTTCGATATTCAGAGATAAGACAGATAATGCTTTTCTCTTTAAACCTAGGGGTTTAAAGTGGCATCTGGCGTTTCCAAATCAAATTTTAAAAATGAAATATTTACCCAGTAGGACTGTTCGTGTGATAAAACTATTAATATTTACCATGTAAAAAAATCTAACGCCATAAAAACGAGTAAAAGAAAATTGTTTAGCCATTGATTATCTGATGTATATAATAGGACAAAGTAAGTAGATAGCTGTACTGAGATATTGAATTTATAATCATGACCGTTCCTCATAATTATACGCCTTTTTGTTTTTCAAGATAGGAATAAAAAAAATTCAGGTTGCAACAGCATCCACCTGAACTGCTGTGTATGTCGTGTTGAGGCTGTGTGGATTTTGAATTTAAGAAGAGATTGTATTCGCATTTTTCATTCTATTTCAGATTAACCCTAAAGAAAAAAGTTTCATTTATAAATAAGTTGCGACTGCTAGTAACCGATTGGACGTTGTTCAAAACTATTTTAGATGAGTGATGACTGTATGAACACGTTCTTGGGTGAAATCGCTTAATATGCATCTTTCATAAAGGTACTCAAAAATAGTTGGAAAACATATCGAATAAGTTCAATCCTCAAAGAAAGTTGCGAGGGTGAAGAAATCAGATTTAGACATTACATAGTAAGAAATCAGTTCACATATAAGGAGAGCTGACATCTGAAGTTTTTTAGGAGAAAAAGTATCAGATGCTTTATAACACCGAAAATAAAGTTATTTCTAATAACAGGTTTTCTTTCTTATCTGTAGTAGTACCACATTAAAATTGCATCGACACTTCTAATTAATTGAAAAAATATATATATTTGCACATAATGACGATTCGTGTTAGACCATGAGCGACTTTTAATTTTAATTAATATCTCACAAAACTCTGAATACTCGTTGGATGGAATACTGAAAAGCTTTTGACAAATTAATACGTGAAAGTATAAACAAAATACGAATACCGTGTTACACCTTTTATATCTTTTTTCTTCATCATTGGAGATATATAGTGAATGACACTAGAAAATTAAGATTGAAGGAACAGCGTTTGATCTGTATCAGTGTCGTCTGGTGATTGGATTATTACGTTAGTAAGAGGGTCATTTGTGACTTTTATTTTCATTTGCAGTGGTTCTATCAATTTAAAAACTGGTAGGAGTTTTGTTACGGTAAAAGCCTCGGCTTCAGGAGTGATTCAAAACTATTATACTAGAGTGATCCTAAAAAGAGCATAAATGCGGGCGAGAAAACTATATAGGCAACTTAAAAACATGTACTCTTAAATAGTTGGGGATGATTCCCAATTGAATCCGTGAAAGAAGTTTCGATTGAGAGGTTTTCTTTTGTATCTGCAGTAGTGGCAGTTTAAAACTATATCGAGCCTCCTGATCGAAAGTAAAAAAGAAAAAAATAAAGAATATTTGCACACTGTGGAGGTTCGTGTTAGACCATTAGCAACATTTCCTTTCGTAAAGTTTCATGAAACTGATGCAACTTCCACAACTGTACCCTAAAGTAAATCGGAAACACTCCCACTTGTATATAAAATTCAGAAACCATATGTAATGGTGAAAAAAATTCAAACTCAGAAAAAGACTGTAATATGACTAAAAGAGGTAACACGTTGAATAAAAGTGGATTTTAGTGAATTAAACACAAAAGAGACGTCACAGTAGAAACGTGTAAAAACCATAGAAATTCAGAGATAAAAAGGATATTATATTTATCTGCAAACTAGTGCTTGAAAGCGGCCTAGGACTACCTCATCAAATTTACAAAATGAAATATAA
The DNA here is from genome assembly GCF_032717465.1 of Coenobita brevimanus. Lineage (NCBI taxonomy): Eukaryota > Metazoa > Arthropoda > Malacostraca > Decapoda > Coenobitidae > Coenobita > Coenobita brevimanus. The sequence goes on along the minus strand of NC_137070.1, from coordinate 3,689,887 downwards.
TCCAAGCTTGTTGCTTCGTGTGATATGATTATCCATACTTAAAAAGGAAAACTAACACCGAAAGGCCTAAAAAAAAAATGTTTAAAAAAGTTATATCCATTATCATATATATATATATATATATATATATATATATACTGAGATATACAATTAATAAACATTAATTGGTATCTCGCATACTCATATTTCTTGTTCATGATAGGTCTAAAAAAAAATAATGTTCAAGGAGCATCGACCTCAACTGATGCTTATGTCGTGTTCAGGTTAACTAGATTTTTATTTTAGGAAGTCTTTTCGCTTTTTGTTTTATTTTAATTGATCTTAACCGCGACTTCAGTGATAAAAAGGATTTCCAACTGAGAACTAGTTACGGCTGATAGTATACGACTGGCAGTAGTTCAAAACTATTTTACTGGACTGGTGGCTGTATGAACATATTTTGGGGATAAATCGCTAATTATGCATTTTTAAAAAATGTATTCAAATTTGGTTGGGAAACACACCTTTCTCTTTGAATATTCAGACGAAACTTCTCAGGGTTTAAAATAAAATTTAGGAAATATGTAACAAGAAATCGATTCACACGTAAAGGAGATCTGACATCTCAAGTGTTTAGAAACAAGGAGTTTCATTTGATGTGGTGGTCACTGATACAAGCGAGAAACATCGAATAAGAAAGGATTTCTCTTCTATCTGCAGTAGTAGCACTTTCAAAGTGCCCCGAGCCTCCTAATTATAAGTACAGTAGAAAAGAAAGAGAATGAACATTAGGAAGATTCGCGTTAGACCATAAGCCACATTGCCTTACGTGAAATCCCTCAAGACTTCCATAACTCGTAAGAAGGATTATTGATGAGCTTTTGTTTCTTGCAAAAATTAATACGAGAAAGTAAAAACACTATCCCAAGGCAATGATTGATTGTGTGAAGATGAAAGGATGCGAAAATGTGTAATGGATGGAAGAGCTTATAGAGTTGGGGGAGTGGACTTTCTGACCACTTCTTGGTGGTGGCCAGAATCAAGATCCAAATAAGATAGAAAAATAGAAGGGACGAACGGGAAGTAGTATTTGCAAGGAGAGTGGAAAGGTTACAAGAGGATGAGAAAAAGGCAGAGTATAGGAGAGAAGTGGAGGAACGATTGGGCAAGTATGAAATGGAACAGATGGGGAACGTGGAAAGTGTGTGCAGGATATTCACAGAAGAATTATGTGCAGCATGTGATGTGATGTGTGGGATGAAGAGAAGACGGAGAGGGGGGCAAGGAACAGCGTGATGGAATGAAGAGGTGAGACAGGCTGTGGCACAAAAGAAGAAAGCATACAATGAATGGATGAGAAATAGGGGTGTGGAACAAGATGAGAGGCGGAAAAAAGTTATATGTAGAAAGAAGGAAATGAAAAGATTAGTAAAAGAGAGAGTAAAAAGAGAGTGGATGAGGAATTTTGAAAGAATTTGAGTGTAAAGTGGAGGGACTGTACGAAAATGTTCTGGAAAGAGGTGAAGAGAGTAAGACAGGGTGGAAGTGAAGTTAGCAGGGGAGTGAAGGATAAAAATGGTAGATTACTAGTGGAGAAGGGAGAAAAAGTGAGCAGATGGAGAGAACACTTTAAGGAATTGTTGAACATACAGGATGGAAGTAATGCGAGTATAAGTGGCTGGGGAATGGCTGGGAGATGGAGGGAGGTGAGAAGACAGGAAATCAGTAGGATAGAAGTTGTGGAAGGAATGAAGAAAGTTAAATTGGGGAAAGCCCCAGGAATTGATGGAGTGTGTGGGGAAATGCTGAAGCATGTAGTAGAATGTATGTGGAAGATGTGCAGATTGGCCTGGCAGGAAGGTAGAGTCCCGGAGGTATGGAATTCAGGTATAATTATTCCCTCGTACAAAGAGAAAGGGGAAAAAGAAGTGTGTGGTAATCATAGGGGCATTTGTCTTCTTAGTATAATAGGAAAAGTGTATGGTAGGATACTTATTGACAGAGTTACAGAAAGAACAAAGGAATTAGTTGGAGAAGAACAGGGAGGCTTTAGGAAGGGAAGAGATTGTGAAGATCAGTTATTCATTCTTAGATCTTTAGTGGAAAAATTTCTAGAGAAGGGAAAGAAATTGTATGCGGTTTTCATGGATTTGCAGAAAGCATTATGACAGGGTGGATAGACAAGGATTGTGGAAAGTATTAGGAATATATGGAGTAGATGGAAAGTTGTTGAATGCTGTGAAGAGTATGTATGATGGTGCTAAGGTTGCAGTGCGAGTGGATGGTGAACTGAGTGAATTTAACTCTTTGAAGGTTGGGTTGAAACAGGAATGTGTCATGTCTCCATGGTTGTTCAATCTTTACATGGATGGGGTGATAAAAGAGGTGCAAGGAAGGGCAGTGGATGTTGGAGTGGCCCTGGTGAGAGAGGTTAGTGTTTGGAAACTCCCTGTACTGTTGTTTGCAGATGATAGTGTTGTTGATTGAAGACGAAGAGGAGCTGCAAGGCTTGGTGGATGAGTTTGGGAGAGTATGCAAGAAACGGAATCTAAAGGTGAATTTAGGGAAGAGTAAAATGATGGTCTTTGAGAGAGGTGAAGTTAGTGAATGTGCAGCGAGGTTGGATGGTGAGGAATTGGAGAATGTGAGTACGTATAAGTACTTGGGTAGTGTGATTAGTAAGGATGAAGGTTTGGAGGGTGAAGTGCTTGAAAGGGTACAACAGAGAAGAAAGGTTGCTGGTTCCTTGTAAGCAGTGATAAGAAACAGTGAAGTGAGCATGGAAGTGAAAAAGTTACTGTATGACAGTATTGTCATTCCAACTCTAACGTATGGAAGTGAAGCTTGGACGTTGTAGGAAGGACACTAGTCAAGAGTGAGAGCAGTGGAAATGAGTTATTTAAGAGGAGCCTGTGGAGTCCCATGGAGAGACAGGATGATGAATGAGGATGTAAAGGAGCGTTGTGGTGTGGATGTGGATGTGATAGGAAGCGTTAGAAGAATACACTGAGGTTGTTTGGCCTTTTGGAGAGGATGGAGGGTAAAAGACTGACGAAGAGAGTGTTTGTGAGAGGAGGAGGGGAGAAGAGGGAGGGGGAGGCCGAGGATGAGATGGAGGGATGAGGTGGAGAGGTATATGAGAGAGGGGGGTATGAGTTGGGGGCAGGGCAGTGAAATGGGGGGCGGCAGGGCGATGTGGAGACGATATAGTTGTGGCCAACCCGAACGGGATTGAGGCGTCTGGAAATAGATAGATAGAACTTTATTCACCATCACCGTATATATATAGTGGATGACAGCTACATAGAAATGGTAGTTTAACGAAATGTATTAATGTCGTCAAGAGAGTGTTTGGATTTTTATGTTAGAATGAATGTCATTTGTGACTTTTATTTTAGTTTTTGAAGTGATTCTTTCAGGTTAAAACATGGTAGAAGTTTTGTTACCGTGAAAGCCTTGGCTTTAGGAGTGATTCAAAACTATTAAACTAGAGTGATCCTAAAAAAAGTATAATTACGGGCTAAAACACTAAATATGCAACTTAAACACATTTACTTTAAAATAGTTGGGAATGGTTCCAAGTTGTATCTAAAATTAAGACATTTCTGAGCGTGAAAGAATTAACGCTCGGGGAAAAAAAAATCAGTTACAAGGCTTAATGAGGTAACACATGGGATGTTGATTCAGAAGTAAAGAAGGCTGGCATTTCACGGTTTTAAGCCTAAAGAGTTTCGTTTCATTAGATGTGTAAACAACTTGGAAATTCAGAAATAAAACGGATATTGCTTTTTCTTATATAACTAAAGCTATAGAGTGGCACCTTGAGTTTCCCGATCAAATTTTAAAAATGAAATATTTTCCAATTGGGACAGGTCGTGTGATACCACTATTAATATTTAAGAAAAAAAAATCTCCCCGAAGAGATAAAAACGTGTTAAAGGAAATTGTTTAGGCATTGATTATCTGATATATATAATATAAAAAAGTGAATACAAAGCTGTACTGAGATATACAATTTATAAACATTCGTGATTCCTCATATATGCGTTTTTATTTTTCATGATAGGGATAAGAATATTCAGGTTCCAAGAGCGTCCATCCGAAGTACTGTGTATGTCATCTTTAGGTTGTTAATTTTTAATTTAGGAAGAAACTCTATACGCGTTTCTCATTTTATTTCACCTTGATCGTAATGATAAAAACGAGTACCAATTGTGAATAAGTTTCGACTGCCAGTATACGATTGGACGTTGTTCAAAACTATTTTAGTTGAGTGATGGCTGTATGTATGGAAATTGTTTGGATTATTACGTCAGGAAGAGGGTCATTTGTGACATTTATTTTCATTAGTAGTGGTTCTGTCAGGTTAAAATGTGGTAGAAGTTTTGTTGCTGTAAAAGCCTCGGCTTTAGGAGTAATTAAAAACTATTATACTAGAGTGATCCTTAGAGCCGCAAAATTTCGGGCGAAAACACTAAATATGCAACTTAAACACAAATTTACTCAAAAATGGTTGGAAAACACATCGAATAACTTCCAATCATCATAAGAAACTTTGGAGGGTGAAGAACTCAGATTTAGACAAAATAATTTAGTGAGAAATCGATTCACATAAAAGGCTAGCTTACATATGAGGTGTTTAAGAAGAAAAAGTATCAGTTGCTTTATTGCTCACCGAAATAAGAGAGTAATTTCGAATAAGAGGTTTTCTTTCTTATCTTCAGTAGTACCACTTTAAAATTGCATCGACACACCTAATCGATTGAAAAAAAAATATTTACACAATGATGATTCGTGTTAGACCATGAGCGACATTTCTTTTTAATAAAAATCTCTCAAAACTCTGATTACTAGTGGGAAGGAATACTGATGAACTTTCGACTCTCACAAACTAATACGTGAAAGTATAAACAAAATACGAATACCGTGTTATACAATGTATTACCTTTTATATATTTATTCCACATCATAGTAGATATATAGTGAATCACACTAGAAAATTAAGATTGAAAGAACACCGATTGATCTGTATCAGTGTCGTCTGGACATTGTTTGGATTATTACGTTAGTAAGAGGGTCATTTGTAACTTTTATTTTCATATGCATTCATTTTTTCAGTTTAAAATGTGGAAGAAGTTTTGGTACAGTAAAAGCCTCGGCTTTAGGAGTGATTCAGAACTATTATACTGGAAGTGATCCTTAAAATCGCATAATTGCGGGGGAAAACACTAAATATGCAACTTAAACACATATACTCTTCAATAGTTGGGAATGATTCCCAATTGATTCCGAAATTCAGAAAACATATCTTAGGGTGAAAGAATTAATGCTAGGGAAAAAAATCAGTAGGAGGCTTAACTGAAGTAAGACGTGGGATGAATTTGATTCAGAAATAAAGAAGGCTGGAATTTTATGGTTTTAAGTCTAGGGAGTCTCGTTTAATTAGACGTGCAAACAACTAGCAAATTCAAAGACAAAACGGATCTTGCTTTTTTTGTTTATAACTAGGGGTTTAAAGTGGCATTTTGTGTTTCTTATAAAATTTTTAAATTGAAGTATCTATCCACAAGGACTGTTCGTTTAATTCCACTATTAATATTTACCATGAAAATCTTCCCGAACAGATAAAATGTGTTACAGGAAATTGTTCAGGCATTAATTATCTGATATATATATAATATGATCAGGTAAGTAGACAGCTGTAATGAGATATTCAATTTATAAACATTACTTGGTTCCTCATATAAACTTTATTTTTCATAATAGGTATAAAAAAAATTCAGGTTGCAAGAGCATCCACCTGAACTCCTGTGTATGTTGTGTTGAGGCTGAGTGGATTTTTAATTTAGGAAGAGACTATTCGCATTTTTCATTTTATTACATCTTGACCGTAATGAAAAAAACGAGAACCAATTGTGAATGTTACGACTGGTAGTATACGATTGGACTTTGTTCAAACTATTTTAGTTGAGTGATGACTGTATGAACACATTCTTGGATGAAATCGCTCAATATGCATCCTTAACAAATGTGCTCAAAAATGGTTGGAAAACACATCGAATAACTTCCAATCCTCATAAGAATCTTGAGAGGGTGAAGAAATAACATATAATAAGAAATCGATTCATATGTAAGGAGAGTTGACGTCTGAGATGTTTAAGAAGAAAAAGTATCAGTTGCTTTATTGCTCACCGAAAAAAGAGAATAATTTCGAATGAGACGTTTTTTTCTTTATCTGTTGTACTACCACTTTAAAATTGAATCGACGCTCCTGATTGAATAAAAAAAAAAATATTTACACATAATGAAGATTCGTGTTAGACAATGAGCTAATTTTAATTTTAATTAAAATCTCTCAAAACTCTGATTACTCGTGGGATAGAATACAGATGAACTTTTGACTCTCACATAAATTAATACGTGAAAGTATAAACAAAATACGAATACCGTGTTATACAATGTATTACCTTTTATATCTTTTCTCATCATCATCGGAGATATATAGTGAATCACACTAGAAAATTAATATTGAAGGAACATCGATATATCTGTATCAGTGTCGTTTATGACTTTTTTCATTTGCAGTGGTTCTTTCAGGTTAAAATGTGAAAAAAGTTTTGTTACGGTAAAAGCCTCGGCTTTAGGAGAGATTCAGAACTATTATACTAGAGGTTATCCTAAAAACCTCATAATTGCGGGCGAAAACACTAAATATGTAACTTAAACATGTACTCTAAAACAGTTGGGAATAATTCGCAATTGTATCTGAAATTCAGAAAACATTTCTGAGCGAGAAAGAATTAAAGCTCGGAAAAAAAATCAGTAACAAGCCTAAATAAGGTAACACGTGGGATGAGGTTGATTCAGAAGTAAAGAAGGCTGATATTGGAGGGTTTTAAGCTTAAAGACTTTCGTTTCATTCACAGTCTAAGTAATATATAGTCGTCTCACGCTTGGTTCAAACTTTGGAGCAGTCCGCGCATGACGTCACGGGGTCCAGCAGCCGTCAGTAGGCCTGGGCAAGATTCGCTAATTTTGGATTCGATAGAATCGACTCTTTGAGGGAGTAGATTCGCCGGATTCGATTCCGGATTCGACCCTTCTCCTGCCAGGAAGTATATGGTGGTAAGTGGCTCGGTGGAGTCGGTGCGCCGAGTGCAGTCGTACTCCAAACAGGAAATAGGGGATCAAGGTTCACCAAACTTGTCAGACTCGCCCTCAGGCGCATACCAAGCCGCTTATCAGTCACGGCTGTTCGATAATACTTATACATAAATAACAAAAAATGTTTGAATTCAGTACAAAATTGGTCCATTTTCGGAAATATTCATCCTTATCTGTATGGCTGTCCTACATTCTTACGATACCCTGAATAGAAATGAAGTAACCTTTTATAAGAACGCTTTATTGCACTTTTTAATAAAGCAATATCACATAGTAATGTTATGACAAAATCAATATCACATAGTACAGTTATAATGATAATATGAGTAGTAGCTGGCTGTTGCCTACAGTGAGGCGAGTCCGAGTATACTGAATAGTGACCCGACTGAGAGCGTGCCCGACTGCCTGTGACTCCCTAGAGAACTGACATGTCAAGTCATGAATCCATGATCCCTCCGGGATTCTCACGGCTCGTGCAGTAGCGAGTGGCGGCTGCAGTCACTGTTAGGCAGAGTCGAATCCGTAAATTGGAATCGAATCCGGGATCGCTAAGCTGGATTCGACAGAATCGATTCTGGGTTAGATTCCTGCCCACCCTTAGCCGTCAGTTGGCTCGGGGAGATGTGTCTCCCCTTAATGTCTTCTCACTCTTGCGGGAATTTCAGACGTGCTGCATCTGAAAACATGCCAGTTTAAATGTGGAATAATTTCCGAAGCTGAAGAGGTCAAATTAGATTCAAAAGTTTACCTTGATCAAAGAAAATTAATTATAAAGTTTTATAAGACTATGAGTGACGTTTGAAGAATATTATCCAACCACCGTGTACACGTACTCTACGTGCGCATGTTGTGATATAATACATGTCTGCATTTACTTCAAATGTCGCTCATTGTTTTATTATACTTCATAATCAACTTTAATTTGATAATGGTAATCTTTTAAAGCTAACTTTGACCTCTTTAGCTTTGGATGTTATTTTATATTTAAACTGGCTGTTTATATTGCAAGCAGATTTACAAATATATGCAGTGGCGTACCTGAGAGAGGGCGGGGGTGGGCTGTTTGAAACTGCCCTCCCCCCAAGCCCCCAAATGAGGGGGGCCCCAAAGCCTTAAAAATTTGTTTTTTATTAATATTTACAAATATATATATTTATCATCCCAACAATCCCGGCTGAGATATTAGATTGGTTTTGAGAATTAGGGGGGCTAGGTTCTTTGTGGGGCCCCCCTCCAGGAGGGGAGCTCCAGACACAACCAAGCCCCCCGGGCCCCGAAATCTCTAGGTACGAACCTGAATATATGCATTGAAATAAGAACTCTAGATTTACCACTCTTTCAGAGTTGCATAAAGCAATGAGCAGCCTTAATTCAAACATTTCTTGGCTCTAGCCAGTGGAGCTGAGTGAACAGAGTATACTTGTCACACGAGTTATCCCTTTACTTTTCGTTTTCTATGGAAGGTCATCTGACGTCATCCTCATGACGTCATCCTCCTGCGAGTGAGACGACTATATATTACTTAGACTGGTTTCATTAGACGTGTAAACAACTTGGAAATTCTGAGATAAAACGGACCTTCCTTTATCTGTAAAATTAGGGGTTTAAAGTGGCATCTTGTGATTCCTATATAATTTTAAAAGTGAAATACCTTCAAAGTAAGATTTAATGTGATACCACTATTAATATTTACGAAAAAAAAAATCTTCCCCTTGGGATAAAAACATGTAAAAGTAAATTGTTTAACCATTGATTATTTGATAATATATAATATGAAAAAGTAAGTAGACAGCTGTAATGGGAGATTAAATTTATATATATTATTTGATTCCTCATATACGCAATTTTATTTTTCATGATAGGTATAAATAAATTCAGGTTGCAAGAGCATCCACCTGAACTGCTGTGTATGTCGTGTTGAGGCTGAGTGGTTTTTAATTTAGGAAGCGACTTTCCTCATTTTTCTTTTTATTTCAGTTTGACCGTATTGATAAAAACGAGTGCCAATTGTGAATGATACGAGTCGTAGTATAAGATTGGACGTTGTTCAAAACAATTTTAGTTCCGTGATGACTGTATGAACACGTTCTTGGGTGAAATAGCTCAGTATGCATCTTTCACAAATGTACTCAAAAATGGTTGGAAAACACATCGAATATCTTCCAATACTCACAAGAAACTTGCGAGGGTGAAGAAATCACATTTAGACGACATATAGAAGTGAAATCGATTCACCACTAAGGAGAACTGACATATGAAATGTTCGAGAAGGAAAAGTATCAGTTGCTTTATTGCTCCTCCCCTCCCCCCCCAAACACACACAAAAAAGTAATTTCGAATGAGAGGTTTTCTTTTTCATCTAAAGTAGTACAACTTTAAAATTGCATCGAGACTCGTGATTGATTTAAAAATATATATATTTTTACATAATGAAGCAACTTTTAATTTTAATTAAAATCTCTAAAAACTCTAATTACTCGGGGGAAGGAATATTGATGAACTTTTGACTTCTACATAAATTAATACGTGAAAGTACAAAGAAAAGACTAATACAGTTTTATACAATATATTACCTTTCATAACTTTTTTCCTCATGACCGGAGATATATCGTGAATGACACCAGAAAATTAATATTGTGGGAAAACCGATTGATCTGTATTAGTGTCGTCTAGAGATTGTTTGGATTATGACGTTAGGAAAAGGGTCATTTGTCTTTTATTTTTATTTGCACTGGTTCTTTAAGGTTAAAATGTGGTAGAAGTTTTGTTACGGTAAAAGCCTCGGTTTTAGGAGTGATATAAATCTATTATAAGTGATCCTAAAAACCGTGTAATTACAGCCGAAGACACTGAATATGATACCTAAAGATAATACTCTAAAATAGAAAAGATTCCAAATTCTATCTGAAACTAAGAAAACATTTCTGAGCGTGAAAGATTTAACTCGAATAAAAAAAAAAAGTAAATAAGTAAACAGCCTGAATAAGGTAACATGTGGGATGTAGTTGATTCAGAAGTAAAGAAGGCTGGCATTTGAGGGTTTTAAGCCTAAAAAGTTCAGAAATAAAACGGATATTGCTTTTATCTTTTTACCTAATGGTTTAAAGTGGTATCTCGAGTTTCCCGATCAAATTTTTAAAATGAAATTTTTTCCCAGTAGGAGGGTTTGTGTGATACCATTATTAATATTTACCAAGAAAAAAACCTGGCCGAAGGGATAAAACCGTGTAAGAGGAAATTGTTTAAGCATTGATTATCTGATATATATAATAGGAAAAAGTAAGCAGACATCTGTACTGGGATATACAATTTATAAACATTACTTGGTTCCTTATAAACGCGGTTTTATTTTTCATGATAGGTAAAAATATTCAGGTTCCAAGAGCATCCACCTGAAGTGCTGTGTATGCCGTCTTTAGGTTGAGTGGATTTTTAAATTAGGGAGAGACTATTCGCATTTTTCATTTTATTTCAGCTTGATCGTAATGATAAAAGCGATTGCCAATTGTGAATAATTTCGACTGGCAGTATACGATTGGACGTTGTTCAAAACTATTTTAGTTGAGTGATGACTGTATGAACATATTTTTGGGTGAAATCTCCCAACATGCATCTTTCAAAAATATTTTTAAAATCGGTTGGAAATTGTACCGAATAAGTTCGAATCATCATAAGAAACTCCTGAGGGTGAAAAAATCACATTTAGACAACATATAATAAGAAATCGATTCACATGTACGGAGAGCTGACATCTGAGATGTTTAAGAAGAAAAATTATCAGTTGCTGTTTTGCTCACCGAATCAGGAGAGTAATTTCGAGTAATATGAAGTTTTTCTTTTCTATCTGCAGTAGTACCAGTTCAAAATTGCATTTACACTCCTGATTCATTGAAAAAATATATATATTTCCACATAATGAAGATTCGCGTTAGACTATGAGCGACATTTAATTTTTATTAAAATCTCCCAAATCTGATAACTCGTGGGAGGAAATATTGATGAGCTTTTGTCTCTCAGATAAATTAATACGTGAAAGTATAAACAAAATACGAATACAGTGTTATACAATGTATTACCTTTTATATCTTTCTCCTCATCATGGGAGATATAAAGTGAATGACTAGAAAATTAAGATTGAAGGAACACAGACTGACCTGTATCAGTGTCTTCTGGAGATTGTTTGGATTATTAGGTTAGGAAGAGGGTCATTTGTGACATTTTCATTTGCAATTGTTCTTTCAGGTTAAAACATACAAATTTTGTTAAGGTAAAAGCCTCGGATTTAGGAGTGATTTAAAACTATTATGCTAGAGGTGATCCTAATAACCGGATAACTGCGGACTAAATATGCAACTTAAACACATAATTATTCCCAATTATATCTGATATTAAGAAAACATTTCTGAGCGAGAAAGAATTAACGCTCGGATTAAAAAAACAGTAATAATTCTAAATGAGGTAACACGTGGGATGAAGATTCAAAATTAAAGAATGCTGGCATTTTAGGATTTCAAGCCTAACGAGTTTCGTTTCATTAGACGTGTAAAATACTTGGATATTCAGAGATAAGACAGATAATGTTTTTTTCTTTACACCTAGGGGTTTAAAGTAGCATCGAGTTTCGCAATCAAATTTAAAAAATGAAATATTTTCCCAGTAGGACTATTCGTGTGATAAAACAATTAATATTTATCATGTAAAAAAATCTAACAGCATAAAAACGTAAAAGGACATTGTTTACCCACTGAATATCTGATGTATAAAATAGGATAAAGAAAGTAGATAGCTGTACTGAGATATTGAATTTATAATCATGACTTAGTTCCTCATATACGCCTTTTTAATTTTCAAGATAGGAATAAAAAAAAATCAGGTTGCAACAGCACCCACCTGAACTGCTGTGTATGTCGTGTTGAGGCTGAGTGGATTTTGAATTTAAGAAGAGATTCTATTCGCATTTTTCATTTTATTTCAGCTTGACCTTAATGAAAAAAACGAGATTCATTTGTAAATAAGTTGCGACTGGTAGTATTCGATTGGACGTTGTTCAAAACTATTTTAGTTGAGTGATGACTTTATGAACACGTTCTTGGGTGAAATCGCTTAATATGCATCTTTCATAAATGTACTGAAAAATAGTTGGAAAACACATCGAATAACTTTCAATCCTCATAAGAAACTTGCGAGGGTGAAGAAATCAGATTTAGACATTACATAGTAAGAAATCGATTCACATGTCAGGAGAGCTGACATCTGATGTGTTTGAGAAAAAAAAAAGTATCAGTTTCTTTATTCTATCTATCTATTGCCAGACGCCTAATCCTGTTTGGGGTAGCCACAAACAAATTGCCCCCAAGTCGCCCTGTCCCCCGCCATTTCACTGGCCTGCCCCCAACTCACACCTCCCTCTCTCATATACCTCTCCACCCCATCCCTACATCTCATCCTCGGCCTCCCCCTCCATCTTCCCCCCTCCAACTTACATACACTCTCTTCGTCAAGTCTTTCACCCTCCATCCTCTCCACATGGCCAAACCACCTCAGTGTGTTCCTCAACGCATCCTATCACATCCACATCCACACCACAACGATCCTTTATATTCTCATTCGTCAGCCTATCTCTCCATGTGACTCCACAGGCTCCTCTTAACTCATTTCCACTGCTCTCACTCTTGACTTGTGTCCTTCCAACAACGTCAAAGCTTCATTTCCATACGTTAGAGTTGGTATCACATTACTGTCATGTAGTAACTTTTTAACTTCCATGCTCACTTCCCTGTTTCTTATCACTGCTTTCAAAGAACAAGCAAACTTTCTTCCCTGCGGTACCCTTTCAAGCACTTCACCCTCCAAACCTCAATCCTTACTCATCACACTACCCAAGTACTTAAACGTACATTCTCCAATTCCTCACCATCCAACCTCGCTTCACACTCACTGACTTCACCTCTCTCAGAGACCGTCACTTTATTCTTCCCTACATTCACCTTTAGATTCCGTTTCTTACACACTCTCCCAATCTCATCCACCAAGCCTTGCAGCTCCCCTTCGTTTTCACTCAACAACACAGTATCATCTGCAAACAACAGTATAGGGAGCTTCCAAACGATATCCTCTATCACCAGGGCCACTCCAACATCCACTACCCTACCGTGTACCTCTTTTATTACCCATCCATGTACAGATTGAACAACCATGGAGACATGACACATCCCTGTATCAACCCAACTTTCGAAGAGAAAAATTCACAGTTCACCATCCACACGCACTGCACCCTTCGCACCATCATACATTCTCTTCACAGCATTCAACCACTTCCCATCTACTCCATATATTCTTAACACTTTCCACAATCCTTGTCTATCCACCCTGTCATATGATTTCTCCAAACCCATGAAAGCCGCATACAACTTCTTTCCCTTCTCTAGAAACTTTTCCACTAAAGATCTAAGAATGAATATCTGATCTCCACAACCTCTTCCATTCCCCTTTTATTGCTCACCGAAAAAAGATTAATTTCGAAAAAGCTAGGTTTCCTTTTTCATCTAGAGTAGTACCACTTTGACTCCTGATTGAAAAAAATATATATATTTTCACATAATGAATATTCGTGTTAGACCATGAGCCACTTTTAGTTTTGATTAAAAGCTTTCAAAACTCAAATTACTCGTCGTAAGGAATATTGATGAACTTTTGACTCCTACATAAATTAATACGTGAAAATATAAACAAAATACCAATACCGTGTTGTGCACTGTATTACTTTTCATATCTTTTTTCCTCATCACCGGAGATATATAGTGAATGATACCAGAAAATTAATATTGAAGGAACACTGATTGATCTGTATTAGTGTCATCTGGAGATTGTTTGGATTGTTATGTTAGGAAGAGGGTCATTTGTGACTTTTATTTTCATTTTCAGTTGTTCTTTCAGGTTAAAATGTGATAGAAGTGTTGTTACGGTAAAAGTCTCAGCTTTAGGAGTGATTCGAAACAAGTGATCCTAAAAACTGCGTAATTACGGGCGAGGACACTAAATATGAAACTTAAAAACATGTACTCATACATAGGAAAGATTCCCAATTGTATCTGAAATTTAAAAAAAAAAATCTGAGCGTGAAAGAATTGACGTTTGGAAAAAAAAAAATATTGGAAACACGTAGGATGTATTTGATTTAGAAGTAATGAATTCGAGAATTTGAGGGATTTTAGCCTAAAGAGTCGTGTAAAATTAAATTGTTTAGGCACTGATTATCTGATATATATAATATGAAAAACAAATTAAACAGCTGTAATTAGATATTCAATTAATAAACATCACGATTTCTCATATGCGCCTTTTCATTTTTCATGATAAGTATAAATAAATTCAGGTTGGAAAAGCATCCCCCTGAACTGCTGTGAATATCGTCTTGAGGCTGAGTGGATTTTTAATTTAGGAAGAGACTTTCCGCATTTTCCATTTTATTTAACCTTGACTGTATTGATAAACAATTGCCAATTGTGAATAAGTTACGACCCGTAGTATACGATAGGACGTTGTTCAAAACTATTTTAGTTGAATGATATGAACACGTTCTTGGGTGAAATCGTTCAATATGCATCTTTCACAAATGTACTCAAAAATAGTTGGAAAACACATCAAATAACTTAAAATCCTCATAAGAAACTTGCGAGGGTGAAACAATAACATTAAGATAAAATATAGTAAAAATCAAATCACATGGTATGAGAGCTGACAACTGATGTGTTTAAGAATAAAAAGTATGTTGCATTATTGCTCATCGGGAAATGAAAGTAATTTCGAATAGAAAAGGTTTTCTCTTTCCTTCACAGTAGTACCACTTTAAAATTGCATTTACACTCCCGATTGATTGAAAAAAGAAAATATTTGCACATAATGAAGATTCGTGTTAGACCATGATCGACTTTTAATTTAATTATAATTAAAATCTCTCAAAACTCTGATTACTCGTGGGATAGAATACTGATGAACTTTTGACTCATAAATTAATACATGAAAGTAAAAACAAATTAAGAATACCGTGTTATACAATGTATTATTTTCAAATCTTTTTTCCTCATCATCGGAGATATATAGTGCATGACACCAGAAAATTAAGATTGAAGGAAAACCGATTGATCTGTATTAATGTCGTCTGGAGACTGTATTATTACGTTAGGAACAGGGTCATTTGTGACTTTTATTTTCATGTGAACTGAATCTTTCACGTTAAAATGTGGTAGAACTTTTGTTACGGTAAAAGCCTCGGCTTTTTGGAGTGAATCAATACTATTATACTAGAGTGATCCTGAAAACCGCGTTATTGCGGGCGTAGAAACTAAACATGCAACTTAAACACATGTACTCTAAAATAGGAAAGTTTCCCAATTGTATCTGATATTAAGAAAACATATCTGAGCGTGAAGGAATTAACTCTCGGAAAAAAAAAAATCAGTAACAAGGCTAAATGAGGAAACACTTGTGATGAAGGTGAGTCAGAAGTAAAGAAGGCTGGCATTTGAGGGTTATAAACCTAAAAATTTTCGTTTCATTAGACATTTTACCCAGGTGGAAAATCAAAGATTAAACTTCTATCTATCTATCTATTGCCAGACGCCTCAATCCCGTTTGGGGTGGCCACAAACAAATCACCTCCAAGTCGCCCTGTCCTTCTCCATTTCACTGCCCTGCTCCCATCTCACACCCCCCTCTCTCATATACCTCTCCACCCCAACCCTCCATCTAATCCTCGGCTTCCCCCTCCCTCCTCCCCCCTTGCACCTCACTCACATACACTCTTCGTCAGTCTTTCACCCTCCATCCTCTCCACATGGTCAAACCACCTCAGTGTGTTCCTCATAACGCTCCCTATCACATCCACATCCACACCACAACGCTCCTTTATATCCTCATTCGTCAGCCTGTCTCCATGTAACTCCACAGGCTCCTCTTAAATAACTCATTTCCATTGCTCTCACTCTTGACTTGTGTCCTTCCTACAACGTCCAAGCTTAACTTCCATACGTTAGACTTCGAATCACAATACTGTCCTGTAGTAACATTTTCAATACATGCTCACTTCCCTGTTTCTTTTCACTGCTTTTAAGGAACAAGCAACCTTTCTTCCCTGCTGTACAGTTTCAAGCACTTCACCCTCCAAACCTCCATCCTTACTCATCACACTACCCAAATACTTAAACGTACATTTTCCAATTCCTTACCATCCAACCTCGCTGTACATTCACTGACTTCACCTCTCTCAAAGACCATCACTTTACTCTTCCCTACTTTCACCTTTAGATTCCGTTTCTTACACACTCTCCCAAACTCATCCACCAAGCCTTGCAGCTCCCCTTCGTCTTCACTCAACAACACAGTATCATCTGCAAACAACAGCACAGGGAGTTTCCAAACACTATCCTCTCTCACCAGGGCCACTCCAACATCCACTACCCTACCTTGTACCTCTTTTATTACCCAATCCATGTACAGATTGAAAAACCATGGAGACATGACACATCCCTGTTTTAACCCAATATTCAAAGAGAAAATTCATTTAGTTCACCATTCACACGCACTGCAGCCTTAGCACCATCATACATACTCCTCACAGCATTCAACAACTTCTCATCTACTCCATATATTCATAATACTTTCCACAATCCTTGTCTATCCACCCTGTCATATGCTTTCTCCAAATCAATGAAAGCCGCATACAACTTCTTTCCCTTCTCTAGAAACTTTTCCACATAAGATCTAAGAATGAATATCTGATCTACACAACCTCTTACCTTCCTAAAGCCTCCCTGTTCTTCTCCAACTAATTCCTCTGTTCTTTTTCTAACTCTGTCAATAAGTATCCTACCATACACTTTTCCTATTATACTAAGAAGACAAATGCCCCTATGATTACCACACACTTCTTTTTCCCCTTTTCCTTTATATAAGGGAATAATTATACCTGACCCAATCCTCAGGGACTCTACCTTCCTCCCAGGCCAATCTGCACATCTTCCACACACTCCATCAATTCCTGGGGCTTTCCCCAATTTAACTTTCTTCATTGCTTCCACAACTTCTATCCTACTGATTTCTTCCTGTCTTCTCACTTCCCTCCTTCTCCCAGCCGTTCCCCAGCCATTTATACTCACATTACTTCCGTCCTGTATGTTCAACAATTCCTTAAAGTCTTCTCTCCATCTGCTAACTTTTTCTCCCTTCTCCACTAGTAATCTACCATTTTTATCTTTCACTCCCCTGCTAACCTCACTTCCTCTTCATCTCTTTCCAGAACATTTTCTTACAGTCCCTCCACTTTACACTCAAATTCCTTCCCAAGTCCTCATCCACTCTCTTCTTACTCTCTTACTAATCTTTCCACCTCTCTTTCTGCATATAACTCTTCCTCCTCTCAACTTCCTCCAGGCCCCTATTTCTCATCCATTCGCTGTATGCTTTCTTCTTTTGTGCCACAGCCTGTCTCACCTCTTCAGTCCATCACGCTGTTCCTTGTACCCCCCCTCCGTCTTCTCTTCATCCCACACACCACCACACATTCTGCATATATTTCTTCTGTATATATCCTGCACACACCTTCCACGTCTCCCATCTGCTCCAATTCATATTTGCCTAATCGTTCCTCCACTTCTCTGTTATACTCTGCCTTTTTCTCATACGTAAAATTTCCACTCTCCTTGTAGGTACCCCTTCATCTCGCCTTTCCTTTCTTCTATTCCTCCATCTTACTTGGATCCTAATTCTGGCCACCACCAAGTAGAGGTTAGAAAGTCCACTCCCCCAACCTCTATAAGCTCTTGCATCCATTTCACGTCTTCGCATCCTTTCATCCACACACATATAATCAATTATTGCCTTCCTTTCATTCAGTTCACCACCCACCCTTCTCATCACTCGCCATGTATACCTGTGGATAATTTTATGCCTGAAAAGTGTCGGCTAAAACCAACCCCGTCCCAACACAAAGGTCCACTAACGCACTGCCATTCTCATCTATCTCAGAAGGCTCATCACACACCAACTATTCCATCCACCTTCACATTCCTTAGTTTACCATTCATATCGCCGATCAAAAACACTCTCATACCTTCCAAACTTTTCAATGCACACTTCCACATTTGTCCAGAACTCTTCTCTCACTCTGCTAGCACGATCTTGAGTTGGCGCATACACACACACAATTCCCCACATATGTATTCCAACTTTTAACTTTCCCCACGCAATCGTTGTCTTATGCTCCTCTTCCATCTTTTACTAACAACTATACATACTTCTTCCTTTCATCTCTCATTCTCACCTACTCCTGCACATATACCCCATTCATACTCCCATTCTCTGACACTTTCTCCTCTCCATAACTACATCTATAAAACTCCCATTCTCTGACACTTTCTCCTCTCCATAACTACATCTATAAAATGGTGTCTCGAGATTCCCTTTCAAATCATAGAAAGGAAATATGTTCCCAGTACGACTGTTCGTTACATACCATAATTAATATTTACCAACAAAAACAATCTCCCCGAAGGGATAAAAACGTGTAAATGGAAATTGTTCATGCATTGATTATCTTATAGATAACCAGGCAGCTCTACGGACATCTACAAGTTATAAAGTTTTTCTTTTTCATGACAAAAAAATTCAGGTTTCAAGATCACCCAAATGAAGTGCTGCGTATGCCTTGTTCAGGCTGTGGATTGTAATTTAGTAAGAGACTCCGCGATTTTTATTTTAGTTCAGCTTGACCGTATTGATAATAACGAGTGAAAGTTGTGAATAAGTTAGACTGGTACTATAGGATTGCACGCTGTTCAGTACTGTTTTAGTTGTGATGACTGTATGAACACGTTTTTCGGTAAAATCGCTCAATATGCATCTTTCACAAATGTATTCAGAAATGGTAAACCCACCGAATGACATCCAATCCTCATAAGAAACTTCCGAGGGTTAAGAAATCACATGAAGACAACATAAATCAACATAAAATAAGAAATCGATTCACATATAAAGGGAGCTGATATCTGAGGTGTTTAAGAAAAAGTTTCAGTTGCTTTATTGCACAGAAAAAAAAAAAAGTAATCTCGAATAAGAGGTTTTCTTTCTTTACCGTAATAACACATCAAAATTGCATCGACACCCCTGATTTATTGAAAAAAATAATATAAAGCGAATGACACTAGAGAATTAAGATTGAAGGATCACCGATCAGTGTCGTCTGGAGATTATTTGGATTATTACGATAGTAATAGGATGATTTGTGTCTTATTTTCATTTTCAGTGGTTCTATCATTTTAAAAACTGGTAGAAGTTATGTTACGGTAAAAGCCTTGGCATTCGGAGTGATTCAAAACTATTATACTAGAATGATCCTAAAAAGAGCATAATTGCGGGCGAAAACGCTACATATGTAACTGAAAAGTATGTTCTTAAATAATTGTGAATGATTCCCAATTGAATCTGAAATTCAGAAAAAATTTCTGAGCATGAAAGAAATAATGGTCAAAACAAAAAAATCAGTACCAAGGCTAGATAAGGTAACTCGTGGGATGAATTTGAATTAGAAGTAAAGAAGGCTGGAATTAACGGCTTTAAGCCTAAAGTCTCGATTCATTAGACATGTAAACAACTTGGAAATTCAGGGAAAAACATATATATATATATATATATATATATATATATATATATATATATATATATATATATATATAATCTTGAGTTTTACAATCAATTTTTAAAAATAAGAATTTCCTAGAAAGACTCCGTGTGATACCACTATTAATATTTACCAAGAAAAAAATTCCCCCAAGGGATAAAAACGTGTAAAAGGGTATTGTTTAAGCATTGATTATCTGATATATATAATACGAAAAAATAAGTAGCTGTACTGAGACATACAATTTATAAATATTACTTGGTTCCTCAAATACTCGTTTTTATTTTTCATGATAGGTATAAGAATATTCAGGTTCCCAGAGCGTCCATCCGAAGTGCTGTGTATGTCGTCTTTAGGTTGAGTTAATGTTTAATTTAGGAAGAAACTTTATTCTCGTTTCTCATATTGTTTCATCTTGATCGTAATGATAAAAATGAGTACCAATTGTCAATGTTTCGACTGGGAGTATACGATTGGACGTTGTTCAAAACTATTTTCGTTGCGTGATGACTGTATGAACCCAATTTTGCGTGAAATCGTTCAGGTATTCAAAATCGGTGTGAAATTACACCGAATAAGTTCGAATCATCATAAGAAACTCCTGAGGGTGTAAAAATCTTATGTAGACAATATATAATAAGAAATCGATTCACATGTTCGGAGAGCTGAAATCAAAAGTGTTTAAGAAGAAATATTAATCAGGTGATTAATTTCGAACTTTTCTTTTTATCTGCAGTAGTACCACTTTATAATTACATCTACGCTGCTAATTGATTGAAAAAATATATATATTGCACATAATGAAGATTCGTGTTAGAACATGAGCGACTTTTAATTTTATTTAAAATCTGATAAATCTGATTACTTGTGGGAGGGAATTTTGATGAGCTTTTGACTCACATAAATTAATACGTGAAAGTATAAACAAAATACGAATATTGTGTTATCCAGTTTATTACCTTTACCTTTTTTTCTTATCACCGGAGATATATAGTGAATGACAAGAAAATTAAGAGTGATCTTGAAAACAGCATAATTCCAAGCGGAAGCACTAATTATGCAACATAAACACATGTACTCTAAAATAGTTGGGAACGATTCCCAATTGAATATGAGTTTCAGAAAACATTTGTGTGAAAGAATTAATGCTTGGGAAAAACAAAAAAAATCAGTAGCAATGCTAAATGAGGTAACATGTGAAATGAACCTTATTCAGAAGTAAAGAATTCTGTAATTTGAGGTTTTTAAGCTTAAAGAGTCGTGTAAAAGGAAATTGTTTAAGCATTGATAATCTGATATATATAATATGAAAAACAGAGTAGAGAGCTGTAATGAGGTATTCAATTTATAAACAATTGATTCCTCATATGCGCGTTTTAATTTTTCATGATGGGTATAAAAAAAATTCAGGTTTCAAGAGCATCCTCCTGAAGTGTTGTGTATGTAGTGTTGAGATTGAATTGATTTTTAATTTAGGAAGACTCTTTTCGCATTTTTCTTTTTATTTCAGCTTGATCGTAATGATAAAAACGAGTGCCAATTGTGAATAAGTTTCGTCAAAACTATTTTAGTTGAGTGATGACTGCATGAAAACCTTTTTGGGTGAAATCGCTCAATATGCATCTTTCACAAATGTATTTAAAATCTGTTGGAAAACAAACCGAATAAGTTCCTATCATCATACAAAACTCATGAGGGTGAAAAAATCACATTTCTTTAACATATAATGAGAAATCGATTCACATGTACGGAGAGCTGACAATTGATTATTTCAGAAGAAAATTTATCAGTTGATATATTCCTCTCCGACACAGGAGAGTAATCTCGAGTATTGAGGGTTTTTTTTTAATCTGCAGTAATTCCACTTTAAAATTGCAACTACACTCCTAAATGATCGAAAAAATATATATATATTTCCACATAATGAAGATTCGTGTTAGACCACGAGAAACTTTTAATTTTATTTATAATCTCCAAAAACTGGTTACTCATGAGAGGGAATATTGATTAGCTTTGACTCTCATATTAAAAAATACATGAAAGTATAAACAAAATACGAATACTGTGTTAAACACTTTGTTACCTTTATTATCTTTTTCTTCAGCAAAGGAGATATATAGTGATTGACACCAGAAAATTGTGATCCTAAAAACCTCATAATTGCAGGCGAAAACAATAATTATGCAACTTAAACACATGTACTCTAATATAGTTGGGAACGATTCCCAATTGAATATGAATTTCAGGAAACATTTCTGAGCGTGAAAGAATTAATGCTTGGGAAAAAAAAAATAGTAACAATGTTGAGGTAACTCGTTAGAATTTTTGATTCAGAAGTAAAGATTTCTGGAACTTGAGGGCTTTAGGCCTAAAGAGTTGTGTGAAAGGATATTGTTTAGGCATTGATTATCTGATACATATAATATATAAAAAAAAAAAAGCAGTAATTAGATATTCAATTTATAAACACTACTTGATTCCTCATGTACGCCTTTTTATATTTCATTATAAGTATAAATCAATTCAGGTTGCAAGAGCATCCACTTGAACTGCTGTGTATATCGTGTTGACGTTGAGTGGATTTTTAATTTAGGATGAGACCGCATTTTTCATTTTATATCAGCTTGACCCTATTCATAAAAACGAGTGCCAATTGTGAATATTACGACTGGTAGTATACTATTGGACGTTGTTCAATATTTTTTTAGTTGAGTGATGACTGTGTGAGCACGTTTTCGGTGAAATCGCTCAATATGCATCTTTCACAAATGTATACAGAAATGGTTTGAAAACTCACATAACGACATCCTACCCCCTCAAGAAACTTCCAAGGGCGAAAAAAAATCACATTGACAAAATAAGAAATCGATTCAAAAGCTGACATCTGAGGTGTTTAAGAAGAAAAAGTATCAGTTGCTTTATTGCTCACCGAAAAAAGAGTAATTTCGAATAAGAGGTTCTCTTTCTTATCTGCAGTAGTACCACTTTTAAATAGCATCGAGACTCCTGATTGACTGAAAGAAAAATATTTATATTTGCTCATAATGAAGATTCGTGTTAGACGTTAGACCATGAGCAACTTTTAATTTTAAATAAAATCTCTCAAAACTTTGGTTACTCGTTTGAAGGATCCCTGATGAACTTTTGACACGTAAATAAATACGTGAAAGTAAAAACAAAATAACGAATACCGTGCTATACAATGTATTACCTTTTATATCTTTTTTCCTCATCAACTGAGGGATATAGTGAATGACAACAAAATTAAGATTGAAGGAACACCGATTGATCTGTATTAGTGTCGTCGGGAGATTGATTTTTTCCGTTAGGAAGAGGGTCATTTGTGACTTATTTTCATGTGGACTGATTCATTTACGTTAAAATGTGGTAGAACATTAATTACTGTAAAAGCCTCGGCTCTCTGGAGTGATTCAAAACTATTTTACTAGTGATCCTAAAAATCGCGTATTTGCGGACGTAGAAACTAAATATTAAACTTAAACATTTATTCTAAAATAGTTAAGAAACATTCCCAATTCTATCTGAAATTAAGAAAACATTTCTGAGCGTGAAGGAATTAACGCTCGGAAAAAAAAAAATCAGTAACAAGGCTAAATGAGGTAACTCGTGGGATGGAGTCAAAGTAAAGAAAGCTGGCATTTTAGGGTTTTAAGTCTTAAAAGTTTCGTTTCATTAGACGTTTAACCTACTTGGAAAATCAAAGATAAGACGAATATTGCTTTTTTTTCTTTATAACTAGGGCTTTAAATGGCATCTGGAGTTTCCTGATCAAATTATAGAAAGGAAATATTTTCAAAGTAGGACTTGTTCGTTTGATACCACTATTAATATTTACAAACAAAAAAATCTCCTCGATGGGATAAGAATGTGTAAAAGGAAATTGTTTAGGCAAGGATTATTAAATAAATATAATAGGAAAAAGTAAGTAGACCTCTAATGAGATGTACTATTGCGGACAGGAGTTCTTAACCACCCTCGTCCAGCCAACCTGTGAATGTGGCAGCGTCGCATTCACGAGCACAGAAGTTGCCTTCGATGCATTTCTGTCGAAAAATATCCCTTCAGCTTTGGGCTTGTACTAATGGATAAAGCAATAGTAATATTTACTTTGATAACACTAATATATCATACTGATTATTTAATAACTTGTTTCTCGTATAGAGCCAAGCAAGTGATAAATATGTATATTTGGTTCCAATCCACGACTTCCCGTAGGTTTGAACCAGCGAACACAGAGTGAACAAGTTCGAAGCATTCATTTGTTAACAGGAGAGAGAGAGAGAGAGAGAGAGAGAGAGAGAGAGAAAGAGAGAAAGAGTAGCGGGTGCCCGTGACTTTTAGAGGAATGAGGTGGAGAAATGAGGTGCCCAACACAGTTAAACAGGGATTTTTCCTTTCGTTTCGGTTGGCTTTCTTTGCTTAAATGGCTAAATGAAGGTAAATTATGAAATATAATAACTGGATGACGAAGTGGTAATAGGGTCTGGCTAATGGTTGTTTGGTCCAAGGTGTGCAGTGGTAAGCCTAATTCCAGGCAACGGTCGCAGATAAAAGTTGGATGTTTTAGGTCCCATTTATTTTAAATATTTCCATTTATGTTTACAGTACGTGTAGGCCCCTATGGACCTATTTTCACCCCATGAATATTTTTATCAATGGACATTTTCACCACTCGGAGCACAATCCCTTATGGACCTATTTTCCTTAATGACTTTTTTTTTTTCTAAGACGCCTACTTCCCAACGTAACCTATTTTCCCACGAACTAATTTTCCCCATTAATGTATTTTCTCCCCACGGACCAATTTTTTCCGTCGACCTTGAATCTCTCTATGAATGCAGGTTTCCTACATGGTCGTATACCCATGCATGTATTTTTCACAATGAACGTATTTTCCCCATAAACCTGTTATCCGACGTGGTTATATCACCCACTGATGCGTGCAGACCTCCTAACCAACAGACGTATTGCTCGATGGACCTGTTGTAACTCACTAGATATATATACCTACTTCAGCATGATTCCAGAATAATATCCCCTGTGCACCGATTTTCCCAACTCGGACATTAACTCAAATCACCTAATCCCAGTGGCCTGTTTTCCCACAATCCGTTCATCCATCTACACACCCACCCATCAACGCACATACCCACAACCTTACTCAATACAGTATGTTTCAAAAGTAGGACGACACAAGCCCGTCTCTTGCCTTGTCCTACAGGTAGCCCCACCACCCACCTCACTTAAACAATGCACGAACCCCACTCCACCCCATTTAACCAGCCCAACAACCCTTTCCCTCCCTCTCGCCCGCTCACTCCACCTAGTCCGCCTGTGAAACAACCAGCCTACACTAACCAATCCACCCACCCAGTTACCAACCTATCAATCCGCATATCATGCTCCACAAGTCAGATGACTCAATTCAACACACACACACACACACACACACACACACACACACACACACACACACACACACAGAGGCGGGGTGGATTTCCTTACACGAAAGATGAGTCTCACCGCTTAACTCAGTCTGTCGATAGAAAATAGTACCGGGTACTCTTTATAGGGAGTTTGCCAGGCCATAGATAAGGGGCTTCATTCCGGCTACATACTCATGATTTTATGCGATATGAGTAAATATGGTGCTCAAGCTAAACAGGGAATTTTTGTTTGGCTGATGACGAAGGAGTTTATTTATCCCAGGATAACGTCTCGTCGGACAATATGAAAGATGGGTTTTATTCTGGGTAACGCCAGTTGACTTTGTCAAATAATTTGGCAGGCCGCGTAACTTCTGTTAGATGCCTTACGTCCGCATTTTTTTCTCTCTCTGGTGGTTGGCACCTGGAGATTTTTGGCTAACTCATAAGTATTTTTCTCATTAACTGGATATTTCCCTCTGGACAGAGAGGCAAATTACTTTCTTAAGCACAGCTTTTTGTTAAATCAACAGCATTTATCTCCTAATTCATTATTCCAACGAAAGCAATCTTAATATATATATATATATATATATATATATATATATATATATATATATATATATATATATATATATATATATATATATATATATATATATCACAAAGCAGGGCAAGTTTTAGTGACTGATGGAAGAAATAAACTGTGGCCTGTTTTCAATGGATCACAGGAATCCAGGGTTTCTCATCCCTTGCATTTCCCTGCGCCAGTCTGCCTCCACCTCATTCCAAAATTCACAGGCGCCCACCATACACGCTCTCTCTCTCTCTCTCTCTCTCTCTCTCTCTCTCTCTCTCTCTCTCTCTCTCTCTCTCTCTCTCTCTCTCTCTCTCTCTCTCTCTCTCTCTCTCTCTCTCTCTCTCTCCTGTTAACAAATGAATGCTTCGAACTTGTTCACTCTGTGTTTGCTGGTTCAAACCTACAGGAAGTCGTGGAGTGGAACCAAATATACATATTTATCACTTGCTTGGCTCTATACGAGAAACAAGTTATTAAATATTCAGTATGATATATTCGTGTTATCAGAGTCAAACCTTCAAAGTAAATATTACTATTGCTTTATCCATTAGTACAAGCCCAAAGCTGAAGGAATATTTTTCGACAGAAATGCATCAAAGGCAACTTCTGTGCTCGTGAATGCGACACTGCCACATTCACAGGTTGGCTGGACGAGGGTGGTTAAGAACTCCTGTCCGCAATAGTACGTTATAAATATTACGTGGTTCCTCATATACGCGTTTTTTCTTTTTTTTTCATGACAGACACAAAATCCAGGTTTCGAGACCATCCAAATGAAGTTTTGCGGATGTCTTGTTCAGGCTGAGTGGATGGTTAATTTAGGAAGACACTTTTCGCATTTTTCATTTTATTTCAACTTCACCGTAATGATAAAAATGAGTGCCAATTGTGAATAAGTTACGACTGGTAGTATAGAGTTGCACGTTGTTCAATATTGTTTTTGTTGAGTGATGAGTGTATGAACAGGTTCTTCGATGAAATCGCTCATTATGCATCTTTCACAAATGTATTCAGAAATGGTTGGAAAACACACCGAATGACATCCAATCCTCATAAGAAACTTCAGAGGGTTAAGAAATCCCATTTAGACATAAAAAATAAGAAATCGATTCATATGTAAGGAAAGCTGACTTATGAGATGGTTAAGAAGAAAAAGTTTGTTGCTTTATTCCTCACAGAAAAAGGTGAGTAATTTCCAATAAGTCGTTTTCTTATCTGCAGTAGTACCACATTAAAATTGCATCGAGAATACTGATTCATATATATATATATATATATATATATATATATATATATATATATATATATATATATATATATATATATATATATATATGCACATGAAGATTCGTTTAAGAGGATTAGAGATTTTTAATTTTAATTAAAATCACTCAAAACTCTGGTTACTCGTGCAAAGGAATGTTGATGAACTTTTGACTCTACAATACGTGAACGTATAAAATAAAAATACCGTGTTATACAATGTATTACATTTTATATCTTTTTTCATTATCGGAGATATACAGTGAATGACACTAGAATATTAAGATTGAAGGAACACAGATTTATCTGTTTCAGTGTCTATTGGGGATTATTTGGATTATTAGTTTAGGAAGGGGGTCATTTGTGACATTTTCATTTCCAATGGTTCTTTCAGGTTAAAATGTGGTCGAATTTTTGTTACGGTAAAATCCTAGGCTTTAGGAGTGATTCAAACATATTATACTAGAGGTTATCCTAATAACGGCATAATTGCGGACGAAAATACTAAATATGCAAGTTAAACACATGCACTCTAAAATAGTTTGGAATAATTCCCAATTGTATCTGAAATTGAGAAAACATTTCTGAGCGAGAAAGAAATGACACGGAAAAAAAAATAGTAACAATCCTAAGTGAGGTAACACGTGGGATGAAGATTCAAAAGTATAGAAAACTGGAATTTAAGGGTTTTAAGCCTAAAGAGTTTCATTTCTTTGCTGTAAACAACATGGAAATTCAGAGATAAGGCGGATATTGCTTTTTTCTTTATACCTAGGGGTTCAAAGTGGCGTCTTGTTTCATCATCAAATTTTGAAAATGAAATCTTTTCTCAGTAGGAGTATTCGTGTGATTCCACTATTAATATTTACAATGAAAAAAACCTAATAGATGGCATAAAAACGAGTAAAGCGAAATTGTTTAGGCATTGATTATCTGACATATATAATCGGACAAAGTAAGTTGATAGCTGTACTGAGATATTCAATTTAAAAACATTACCTGGTTCCTCATATACACCGTTTTATTTTTCAAGATAGGTATAAATAAAATTCATGTTGCAAGAGCATAGACCTAAAGTGCTGTTTATGTCGTGTTGAGGCTGAGTTGATTTTGAGTTAAGGAAGTGATTATATTAGCATTTTTCATTTTATTTCAGCTTGACCGTAATGAAAAAACGAGTGCCAATTGTACATAAGTTACGACTGGTTGTATACGATTGGACGTTGTTCAAAACTATTTTAGTTGAGTGATGACTGTATGAACACATTTCCGGGTGCAATCGCTCAATATACATCTTTCACACATGTATTAAAAATCAGTTGGAAAACATACCAAATGTTCCAATCATCATGAGACATCCTAGGGTGAAAAAAATCACATTTAGAAAACATATAAGAAATCAATTCACACATAAGGAGAAATGACAGTTGAGGTTTGAATTAGAAAAAGTATCAGATGCTCTTTTGTTCACCGAGACAAGAGAGTAAATTCGAATGAGAGGTTCTCTTTCATATCTGCAGTAGTACCAGTTTAAAATTTCATCGACACCTGAATGATTGAAAAAATAATATTTGCATTAATGAAGATTCGTGTTAGACCATGATCGACTTTTAATTTTATGTAAAGTCTCCCAAAACTGATTACTCGGGGAAAGGATTATTTATGAGCATTTGTCTCTCACATAAATTAATACGTGATGGTAAAAAACAAAATACGAATACTGTGTTATACAATTTATTACCTTTTTTACCTTTTTTCCTCATTACATTAGATATACGGTGAATGAAACCTATTAGAAAATTAATATTTAAGGAACACCGATTGATCTGTATCGATGTTGTCTGGAGATTGTTTGGATTATTACGTTAGGAAGAGGGTCATTTGTGATTTGTATTTCATTTGTAGTGGTTCTATCATTTTAAAAACTTGTAGAAGTTTGGTTAAGGTAAAAGCCTCGGCTTCAGAAGTGATTAAAAGCTACTATTCTAGAGTGATCCTAAAAACAGCATAATTGCGGGATAATAATAAACACGTATTGTTAAATAATTGTTAATGATTCTCAACTGAATCTGAAAATCAGGATAAATTTCTGAGCGTGAAAGTATTAATGCTAGGGGAGATAAATGAACAAGGCTAATTGAGGTAAAGCGTGGGATGAATTTGATTAATAAGTAAAGAAGGCTGGAATTTGAATGTTTAAACCCTGAAGAGTCTTGTTTCATTAGACGCGTAAACAACTTGGAAATTCAGAGGAAAAACGGACATTGCCTATTTTCTGTGTAACTAGGGGTTTAGAATGGCATCTTGCGTTTCCTATAAAATTTAAAAAATGAAGAATCTTTCGACTGGGACTTCGTTTGATTCCACGATTATTATTTACCAAAAAAAAAATCTTCCCGAAGGGATAAAAACGTGTAAAAATAAATTGATTAGGTATTGAATATCTGATATATATAATATGTAAAAGAAATAGTTGTAAAGAGATATTCAATATATAAACATTACTTCGTTCCTCATATACGCTTTTTTATTTTTCATGATAGGTATAAAAAAAAAAAAAAGTTTCAAGAGCATCCACCTGAACTGCGGTGTATGTCGTGTTGAGGCTGAATTGAGTTTGGATTTAGGATGAGACTCTATACGCATTTTTCATTGTATTTCAGCTTGATCGTAATGAAAAAAATGAGTTCCAATTGTTACTTCGTTACGACTCATAATATACGATTGAACGTTGTTCAAAACTCATTTAGTTGAGTGAACTGGTTCTTGAGTGAAATCGTTTAATATGCATGTCACAAATGAACTCAAAAATGGTTGGAAAACACATCGAATATCTTCCAATCCTCAAAAGAAACTTGCGAGGGTGAATTAATCACATTTAGACAAAAAATAGTAAGAAATCGATTCACATGTAAGGAGAGCTGACATCTGAGGTGTTCAGGAAGAAAAAGTTTCGTTGCTTTATTGCTCACCGAAAAATGAGAGTAATTTCGAATGAAAAGTTTTATTTCTAATCTGCAGTAAAACCTCTTTAAAATTGCATCGACTCTCATGATTGATTAATATATATATATATATATATATATATATATATATATAGTGAATGACACTAGAAAATTAAGAATGAAGGAACACCGATTGATGTGTATAAGTTTAGTCTGGAGATTATTTGGATTATTACGTTAGGAAGAGGGTCATTTGTGACTTTCATTTTCATTGGCAGTTCTTCTTTCAGGTTAAAATGTAAAAGAAATTTTGTTACGGTAAAAACCTCAGTTTCACGAGTGATTCAAAACTACACTACTCAAAACAATTAAGGGAACAAGATTTTGATTTGATATTTCAGAATCTATGCTTTGTTTAGGTTCAGAATTGCTTATGGGTATTCCCCGATATGTTAGCAATGAAAGGCAATGTTCATTAAGGAATCAAAACGAGAACTTTATTGTTGGAACAACCGAGTTCCAGATAACCCCCCAAACAGAAATGAACAAGAGATAGGCTCAGCCACGGAATGTCTCAGAATTGTCTTAAAAACTTCTTGTGAAGTCCCTAATAATGAGTGTAACCTCCTCTTGCCTGGATGCACTCCCGACAACGACGAGTCATGCTCCGAATCACGCGTCGTATGGCGTCCTGGGGGATGTTCCCCCACTCTGCCACCAAAGCCTCGGTAAGTGCTGGAACGCTATCAGGTCTAGGTTGGCGAGCATGTACCCTCCGTGCCAGCATGTCCTAGACATGCTCGATGGGATTGAGGTCTGGTGAGCGTGCTGGCCATTCCATTATGGCGATCCCTTGCTCCTGAAGGAAGTTCATCGAGACACGTGCAGTGTGAGGGCAAGCATTGTCCTGCAGGAAAAGGAACTCCTCTCCCACGGCTCCAGCAAAAGGCCTTACCATAGGGTCCAGTATCTGTTCCACATATCGTGCAGCTGTCAGGGTACCGCCATTCAGCACAACGAGGTCTGTGCGTCCCTCAATGCATATGCCCCCCCACTATACCTGTCATGTTCCACAATGTTGCACGGTGCTACCGCTCTCCAGCATGTCTCCACACTCTGACACGGCGGTCGTTGGTCGAAGCACTGAATCTGCTTTCATCTGAGAGAACAGTCCAGTGGCGTAACTGCCAATGTACGTGATCTCAGGCGAACTCCGGACGTGCTCTTCGGTGAGCTGGGGTCAAAACTGGGGCCACAACAGGTCGTCTAGCCCGAAGGCCGTCCTCGTGAAGCCGGTTGCGCACAGTCTGGTTTGAGACACGGACCCCAGTCGCCCGTTGGAAGTCGTTTTGCAGTGCCCGGACAGTACTCTGTCGATTCCGGGTGGCCAGCACTCGCAGGTAGCTGTCTTGTCTTGCGGATGTCATGCGTCTGCGACCTTGCCCGTCATCTTGGTATCGTCTCCAGAGCCGGTTGATGACGCTAGGAGACACTCCAAGGCCTTGGGCAACCCTTCTTTGGGTGTGTCCTTCCTCGAGCATCTGTAATGCTCGAGCCGTCTCAACTATGGACAAATACCGCCGCACACACTCAGTGATGACAGGGAAACACAACAAAATCGCCCAAAGCCAGAAACACATGTTGATGCTGATTTTGACCAATTCTACTCAATGAAAAATGAAATTTTCACTCTTTATATAGGGGTAGGGTGACACTCCCATTTTTATTGACAGAAAGAACAAAACTCACACAGATGTATTCGGTTCCTCAATCATTGCTCAGCTCACAACACTATTTCTGAACCCAAACAAAGCATACATTCGGAAATATCACAAATCAAAATCTTGTTCCCTTAATTGTTTTGAGTAGTGTATTATACCAGTGATCCTATAAACCATGTAATTGCGGGCGAAAACACTAAATGTGCAACTTAAAAACATATTCTCTAAAATAGGAAAGATTCCCAATTGTGTCTGAAATTAAGAAAACATTTCTCAGAAAGAAAGAATTAAAGCTAGGGGGAAAAAAATTCAATAACAAGCCTAAATGAGGTAAAACGTGGGATGAAGTTTATTCGGAAGGAGAGAAAGCTGGAATTTGATGGTTTTCAGCCTATTGAGTTTCGTTTCATTAGTGTACACATCTAGGAAATTAAGAGAGAAAACGGATAGTTTTTTTTTTTTTTTTATATACATTGGAGTTTAAAGTGTCATCTCGAGTTTCCCCAACCAATTTTAAAAATGAAATATTTTCCGAGTCGCACTGTTCGTGTGATACCACTATTAATATTTACCATGAAAAAAATCTCCCTGAAGGAATAAAAACATGTAAAAGGAAATTGTTTTGGAATTGATTACCAAATATATATGATAGGAAAAAGAAAGTAGCTCTACTGAGATAAATAAGTTATAAATATTACTTGGTTGCTCATATACGCTTTTTTTTTATTTTTCAAGACATAAAAAAATTCAGGTTGCAAGACCATCCAAATGAAGTGCTTTGTATGTCTTGGTCAGGCTGAGTGGATTGTTAATTTAGGAAGAGGCTCCATTAGCATTTTTCATTTTATTTCAGCTTGACCCAATTGTGAATAAATTATGACTGGTAATAAACGATTGGACATTGTTCAATACCATTTTAATTGTCATGACTGTATTAACACATTCTTGGGTGAAATCGATCAATATCCATCTTTCATAAAAGTTTTCAAAAATTGTTGGAGAACATACCGAATGAAATCCAATCCTCATAAGAAACTTACGAGGGTGAAGAAATCACATTTACGGTAGACAACATAAAATAAGAAATCGATTCACTTGTAAGGAGAGCTGACATCTGAGGTGTTTAGGAAGAAAAAGTTTGTTGTTTTATTGCTCACCGAAAAGAGAGTAACTTCGAATAAGAGGTTTTCCTTCTTATCTGCAGTAGAACTCCTTTAAAATTGGCTCAAGACTCCTCATTGATTGAAAAAAAAAAAAAAAAATTGCACATAATGAAGAATCGTGTTAGACCATGAGCGACTTTTAATTTTAGTTAAAATCTCTCAAAACTCTGATTACTCGTTGGAAGGAAAACTGACAAACTTTTGACTCTCAGAAACTCATACGTGAAACTATAAATAATATACGAATACCTTGTTAAACAATGTCTATTGCCAAACGCCTCAATCCCGTTTGGGGTGGTCACAAACAAAACCCTTCCACGTCGCCCTTTCCCCCGCCTTTTCACTGCCCTGCTAACAACTCACACCCCCCTCTCTCATATACCTCTCCACCCCATCCCTCCATCTCATCCTCTGCCTCCCCCTCCCTCTTCCCCCCTCCACCTCACTCACATACACTCTCTTCGTCAGTCTCTCACCCTCCATCCTCTCCACATCGCCAACCCACCTCAGTGTGTTCCTCATAACGCTTCCTATCACATCCACATCCACACCACAATGCTCCTTTATATCCACATTCGTCAGCCTGTCTCTCCATGTGACTCCACAGGCTCCTCTTAAATAACGCATTTCCACTGCTCTCATTCTTGACTTGTGTCTTTCCAACAACGTCCAAGCTTCACTCAATACTGTCATGTAGTAACTTTTTCACTTCCATGCTCACTTCACTGTTTCTTATCACTGCTTTCAAAGAACCAGCAACCTTTCTTCCCTGCTGTACCCTTTCAAGCACTTCACCCTCCAAACCTCCATCCTTACTCATCACACTACCCAAGTACTTAAACGTACATTCTCCATTTCCTCACCATCCAACCTCGCTGTACATTCACTGACTTCACCTCTCTCAGAGACCATCACTTTACTCTTCCCTACATTCACCTTTAGATTCCGTTTCCTACACACTCTCCCAAACTCATCCACCAAGCCTTGTAGCTCCCCTTCGTCTTCAATCAACAACACAGTATCATCTGCAAACAACAGTACGGGGTGTTTCCAAACACGATCCTCTATCACCAGGGCCACTCCAACATCCACTACCCTGCCTTGTATCTCTTTTATTACCCCATCCATGTACAGATTGAACAACCATGGAGACATGACACATCCCTGTTTCAACCCAACCTTCAAAGAGAAAAAATCACTCAGTTCACCATCCACACGCGCTGCAGCCTTAGCACCATCATACATACTCTTCACAGCATTCAACATCTTCCCATCTACCCTTTCCACAAGGGTCTATCCACCCTGTCATATGCTTTCTCCAAATCCACGAAAGCCGCATACAACTTCTTTCCCTTCTCTAGAAACTTTTCCACTAAAGATCTAAGAATGAATATCTGATCTACACAACCTCTTCCCTTCCTAAAGCTTCCCTGTTCTTCTCCAACTAATTCCTCTGTTCTTTCTCTAACTGTCAATAAGTATCCTACCATGCACTTTTCCTATTATACTATGAAGACAAATGCCCTTATGATTACCACACACTTCTTTTTCCCCTTTCCCTTTGTACAAGGGAATAATTATACCTGAATTCCAATCCTCCGGGACTCTACCTTCCTCCCAGGCCAATCTACACATCTTCCACATCCATTCTACTACAATCTCTCTCCCATGCTTCAGCATTTCACCACACACTCCATCAATTCCTGGGGCTGTCCTCAATTTAACTTTCTTCATTGCTTCCACAACTTCTATCCTACTGATTTCTTCCTGTCTTCTCACCTCCCTCCTTCTCCCAGCCATTCCCCAGCCACTTATACTCGCATTACTTCCATCCTCTACGTTCAACAATTCCTTTAAGTGTTCTCTCCATCTGCTCACTTTTTCTCCCTTCTCCACTAGTAATCTACCATTTTTATCTTTCACTCCCGTGCTAACCTCACTTCCACCCTGTCTTACTCTCTTCACCTCTTTCCAGAACATTTTCTTACAGTCCCTCCACTTTACACTCAAATTCCTTCCAAATTCCTCATCCGGTCCCTTCTTTCTCTTACTAATCTTTTCACCTCTTTTTTTCTACATATAACTCTCTTCCGCCTCTCAACTTCTTCCACGCCCCTATTTCTCCTCCATTCATTGTATGCTTTCTTCTTTTGTGCCACAGCCTGTCTCACCTCTTCAGTCCACCACGCTGTTCCTTGCACCCCCCCTCCGTCTTCCTCCCACACACCACATCACATGATGCACATATTTCTTCTGTGAATGTCCTGCACACACCTTCCACGTCCCCCATCTGCTCCAATTCATGTTTGCCCAATCGTTCCTCCACTTCTCTCTTATACTCTGCCTTTTTCTCATCTTCTTGTAACCTTTCCACTCTCCTTCCAACTACTCCTTCCTCTCGCCTTTCCCTTCTATTTCTCCATCTTACCTCGATTTTGATCCTGGCCACCACCAAGTTGTGTTCAGAAAGTCCACTCCCCCAACCTCTATAAGCTATTCCATCCATTACACCGCATCCTTTCATCCACACATAATCATTGCCTTCCTTTCATTCAATTCACCACCCACCCTTCTCATCACTCGCCATGTATACCTGTGGATCATTTTATGCCTGAAGAGGGTATCACCAACCCCCTCCCAGCACAAATGTCCACTAACGCACTGCCATTCTCATCTATCTAAGCAAGCACACCCAACTCACCAACTATTCCATCCACCTTCACATTCCCTACTTTACCATTCATATCACCGATCAAAAACACTCTCATTCCTTCCAAACTTTTTCATGCACACTTCCACATTCGTCCAGAACTCTTACTCTGATAGCTCGATCTTGCGTCTGGCATACTCACACACAATCCCCCACATGTGTTTTCCAACTTTCGACCTTACCCACACAACTATACATACACCTGCCTTTGCCCTCTCATTCTATCCTACTCCTGCACATATACCCCGTCCATACTCCCATTCTCTCACACTTTCACCTCTTGCCTTTTATATCTTTTCTCTTCATCGTCGGAGATACATAGTGAATTACACTAGAAAATTAAGATTGTAGGGGCGACTTTTAATTTTATTTATAATCTAAAACTCATTACTTGTGGAAATGAATGTTGATCAGCTTTTGTCTCACATAAATCAATACGTGAAAGTAAAACGAGAAAAAAACGAATACTGTGTTATATAGTTTTTACCTTTCTTCCTCATCACGACATATATAGTACATGACACTATAAAATTGAGATGGAAGTAAAACCGATTGATCTGTATCAGTGTCGCCTGGAGATTGTTTTGATTATTATGATTGGAAGAGGGTCATTTATGACATTTTCATTTGAAGTGGTTCTTTCAGGTTAAAATGTGGAAGAAATTTTGTAACGGTAAAAGCATTGCCTTTAGGAAAGATTCAAAACTATTATACTAGAGGTCATCCTAAACCCGCATAATTCCGGGCAGAAACACTAAATATGCAAAAAAGGTTCGAGAACACATCGAATAACTTCCAATCCTCATAAGAAATAATAAGAAATCGGGTCACATGTAAGCAGAGCTGACATTTGATGTGTTTAAGAAAAAAAAAAAAGTATCAGTTGCTCTCTTGCTGACCGAGACAATAGGGTAATTTTGAATGAGTGGTTATCTTTTTTATCTGTAGTTGTACCACTTTAAAAACGTATCGGCACTCCTGATTGAAAAATATATATGTATAGCTTTGCGCATAATGAAGATCCGTGATAGACCATGAGCCACTTTCAATTTTATTTATAATCTCCCGACTGATTACTCGTTGAAAGTAATATTGATGAGTCTTTTGTCACTCATAAATTAATACGTGAAAGTGAAAAACAAAATGTTTTTTCATCACCGGAGATATATAGTGAAATAAGATTGAAGGAACACCGATTGATCTGTATGTGTCCCATGAGATTGGATTATTCCGTTAGGAAGAGGGTCATTTGTAACTTTTATTTTCATTTGCAGTGAAATGTTGCTGGTTAAATATTGAAAAAGTTTTCTTGAGGAAAAAGCCTCGTCTTCAGAATTGATTCAAAACTATTATCCTAAAGATGATCCTACAAACCGCAAAATATCGGGCGAAAACATTAAATATGCAACTTTAACACATATACTCTTAAATAGTTGGGAATAATTCCCAATTGTATCTGAAATTAGGAAAACATTACTTTGAGTGAAGGAATTAACGCTTGGGAAAAAAAAATCAATAACCATCCTAAATGAGGTAACAAGTGGACTGAAGTTGATTCACTAGTAAAGAAGGCTCGTATTTGAGTGTTTTAAGCCTAAAGCGATCCGTTTTATTAAACATAAGCAACTTGGAAATTCAGAGATAAGACCGGTATTGCTTTTTTCTTTATACCTAAGGGTTTAAAGTGGCATCTCGAGTTTCCCGATCAAATTTTAAAAAAGAAATATTTTCCCAGTAGGACCATTCGTGTGATACCACTATTAATTTTTGATAAAAAAAAAAAAAGGCAAAAACTTGTAAAAGGAAATCATATATATTGATTATCTGATATACATATAATAAGAAAAAATGAGTAGACAGCTGTACTTACATTCAATTGATTAACGTTACTCGGTTCCTCATATACACAATATATTTTTCATGATAGATTCTAAAAAAATTCAGGTTGCAAAAGCATCCACCTGAAGTGCTGTTTATGTAGTTATTAGTAGTTGATTTTTTAATTTAGGATGAATCTCTATTCCCAGTTTTCATTTTATTTCAGCTTGACCGTAATTAAAAAAAACGAGTACCAATTGTGAATGTTACGACTGGACATTGTTCAAAACTAATTTAGATGAGTGATGACTGTATGAACACATTCTTGGGTGAAATCTTTAACAAAAGACCTAAAAAATGGTTAAAACACACATCGAAGAACTTCCAATCCTCATAAGGAACTTGCGATGGTGAACAAATCACATTTACACGACATATAATAAGAAATCTATTCACATGTAAGAAGAGCTGACAGCTGAAGGGTTTAGGAAGAAAAAGTATCAGTATCTCTGTTGCTAACCGAGACAAGAGAGTAATTTCGAATGAATTTTTTTTTTAATCGTTGTACTTTAAAAATGCATCGACACTGCTGATTGATTGATAAAATATAAATATATATATTGCACATAATGAAGATTCGTGTTAGACCATGAGCGACTTTTAATTTTATTTAAAATCTCCCAAGACTGATTTCTCGTGGAAAGGAAAATCGATGAGCTTTTGTCTCACATAAATTATTACGTGAAAGTAAAAAACAAAATACGAATACTGTGTTATATAGATTATAACCTTATTTGCCTTTTTTTCCTCTTCACCGGAGATATATAGAGAATTAAGATTGAACACTGATTGATCTGTATCAGTGTCGTCTGTAGATTTTTTGGATTATAACGTTACGAAATTGGGTCATTTGTGACTCTTATTTTCATTTGTAATGGTTCCATCATTTTAAATATGAGGTAGAAGTTATATTACGGTAAAAGCCTCGGCCTTAGTCTAGCGTGATCCTAAAAAAAAGCATAATTGCTGGCGAAACACTAAATTAGCAACTTAAAAACATGTACTCTTAAATAGTTGGGAATGATTCCCAATTGAATCTGAAATTCAGAAAAAATTTCTGAGTGAAAGAATTAACGTTCTGGAAAAAAAAAATGTTACAAAGCTAATTGAGGTAACACGTTGGATGAATTTGTTTCATAAGTATAGAAGGCAGGAATTTGATGGTTTTAAGGCTAATTAGTTTCGTTGACGTAAACAACTTGCAAATTCAGAGATCAAACGTCTTTTTTTTTTTTTTTCTGTGTAACTAATGGCTTAAAGTGGCATCTTGTGTTTCTTAAAAAATTTTAAAAATTATCTTTCCATTAAGACTGTTCGTTTGATTCCACTATTAATATTAAAAAAAAAAAACTTTCCAGAGGGAGAAAAACGCATAAAAGGAAATTGTTTAGCATTGATTATTTGATATATATAATGTGAAAAGGTAAGTAGGCAGCTGTAATAAGATATTCAATTTATAAACATTACTAACTCCTCATATACGCCTTAATATTTTTCATGGTAGATATAAAAAATATTCAGGTTGCAAGAGCATCCATCTGAAGGTCTGTGTATATCGTGTTGAGGCTGTTGATTTTTAATTAAGGAAGAGACTCTATGCGCATTTTTCATTTTATTTCTGCTTTACCTTAATGAAAAAAACGAGTGCCTATTGTGAATTAGTTACAACTGGTATTATACGGCTGGACTGTTCAAAACTATTTTAGATGGTTGATGACTGTATCACGTTTCTCGATGACATCGCTTAATATGCATCTTTCACAAATGTACTAAAAAATGGTTGGAAAACATATCGAATAACATCGAATCCTCATAAGAAACGTGCGAGTGTGAAAAAATCACATTTAGACAATATATAGTAAGAGTTTGACACATGTAAGAAGAGTTGACATCTGAGGTGTTTAAAAAGAAAATGTTTCTTTATTGATCAACGAAAAAAGAGTAATTGCGAGTAAAAGGTTTTCTTTATGTGCAGTAAAACCTCTTAAAAATTTCATCGACACTCCTGATTGAATGAAAATAATATTATATTTGCACATAATGAAGATTCGTGTTAGACTGAGCCAATTTTAATTATAATAAAAATGACATCTCTGATTACTCCTGGGATAGAATACTGATGAACTTTTGTCTCACATAAATTAATACATGAAAGTATACACAAAATAAGAATACCGCATTATACAATGTATTACCTTTTATATCTTTTATCCTCAACATCTGTGATATATAATGGATGACACTAAAAAATTAAGATTGAAGGAACACCGATTGATCTATATTGTTTGGATTCTTACGTTAGGAAGAGGTCCATTGGTGACGTTTATTGTCATATGCGGTGGTTATTTCAGGTTAAAAATTGGAAATTGTATTGTTACGGTAAAAGCCTTAGCTTTAGGATTGATCCAAACTTTTATTCTAGGGGTGATCCTAAAAACAGTATAATTGCGGGCGAAGACAAGTTATGCAACTTAAGTACATGTACTCTAAAATAGTTGGGAATAATTCCCAATAGAATCAGAAATTAAGAAAACAGCGTGAAAGAATTATCGCTCGGAAAAAAAAAAATCAGTAACAATCCTAAATGAGGTAACACGTGGGCTGAAGTTAATTAACAAGTAAAGAAGGCTTGTATTTGAGAGTTTTAAGCCTAAAGAATTTCGTTTCGTTAGACATGTAAAAAACTAGGAAATTCAGAGATTAAAAGGATTTGGCTTTTTTATTTATAACTAGAGATTTAAAATACATCTCGTTTCCCAACAAATTAAAAAAATAAAATATTTTCAAAGGATTGTTCGTGTGATACCACTATTATTATTTACCATGAAAAAATCTAACGATATAAAAACGTATAAAAGGAAATTGTTTAGGCATTATTGTATAAATATAATAAGAAAAAGAAACGAGACAGCTGTACTAATTTACTAAATATATAAACATTACATACAATCATTACATATCAACATTACATATAATAAGAAATCGATTCACATGTAAGGAGAGGTGGAATCTGGGGTGTTTAAGAAAAAGTATCAGTTGCTCTGGTGCTCACCGAGACAAGAGAGCAATTTCGAATGAGAGGTTTTCTTTTTTATCTGAAGTTGTACCACTTTCAAAAAGCATCGAGAATCCTGATTGATTGGAAAAAAAAAATATATATATATATATATATATATATATATATATATATATATATATATATATGTATATATATATATATATATATATATATATATATATATATATATATATATATATATATATATATATATATATATATATATATATATATATATATATATATATATATATATTATATATATGTGTAAGTATATATATATATATATATATATATATATATATATATATATATATATATATATATATTGTTACGGAACAGAGAGAGAGAATGAACACCAAGTGAGAACTAAAATCACTACTATCCCGCAAAGTTCCAGGTTCAAAACAAAAGAGTTAGGTAAAATTACAAGTTAAAGCTTAATGCTCAAACTAACAACTAAACATTCAGGACTCATAAGGATAATGTAATGGCAAAAAAACAAGTTAAATATATGGTTAACTGCAATAGCCTCTATTAACACGAAATTAGCAAGAGTAAATTTATCTGTCAGCCCTGATAAAATGAGAAACCCGGATAATGCTCAGTTAATGCAAGATATATTATTACAGATACAAAATATTATTAATAATGGCTGACATCAAAAACTCCACCTGAATCACAAAAACCTCACCAGGCCTACGAATTAACACCTTATGCCATACAGTACAAGAAAAAAAATGTAATAACACATACTCAAATTACACAGCAGCTAGATGGTTGGAGACTTCCTGAGCACTCACAATAATAATAACTACAGGGGAGGACAGAGATGTGAACAAAATGAGGAGTAGATCTAAGTGGCCATTAATGCAGAGACTGAGCCCATTATATAGGGGCAGGCAGAGCTAGATACAACTTGTAAGAAGGACGCGCAAATGGAGCCATAGGGGACAAAGAGTTGACACTCCTGCTCTGAACAACAGAAAGAACGACTTACTCTACTATAAGGGAGGAGAAGGGGGGGAGTGAGGTAGAACACGGAAGCTTGGTCACTATGGAAGCCACGAGGCGAATCGTGATCAAACATGCAGCATACTGTACGTTAGAATTAGGCAAAGGATGATGAAATCATAGGATATGTAACACCCCACAAAAAAAAAAAAAAAAAAAAAAAAATTAAAGGAAATTTCTTATTACGCTAAAACAATCTGTCTAAAGTCTAGATAAGCAATCTGCAATAACATTTTCTTTCCCCTTGACATGTTGTATGTCTAATGAATACTCCTGAAGAAGTAGACTCCATCTTGTCAATCTCTGATTTTTATCTTTAAACTTACTAAGGAAGTTCAGTGGGTTATCATCGGTATAAATGACTATGGGGTCAAAACCAGAAAAATAAAATGAAAAATGCTGTAAACTCAAAATTAAGGCCAAAAGCTCTTTCTCAATAGTTGAGTAGTTCTTTTGAGGTGGAGTGAACTTCTTACTGTAATAAGATACAGGGTGTTCAATACCCTGATCCTCTTGCAGCAAAACAGCCCCAGCTCCTGTATCACTTGCGTCAACAGCCATCTTAAAAGGCTTAGCAAAATTTGGAGTAGCGAGCACTGGCTGACTTAATAGGATAGCTTTAAGTTTAATGAAAGAGGATTCACAGTTATCGGTCCAGACAAATTTAACTCCCTTTTTCAGTAGGTCTGTAAGTGGTGATACAAGAATTGAAAAGTTCAGAACAGATCTCCTGTAATAACCTACCATTCCCAAAAATCATTGTAGATCTTTCCTACTTTTAGGTCTGGGAAGATCACTTATAACCTGAACCTTAGCTGCTGGTGGTGCAACATGTCCATCACCAATTACGTACCCAAGGTACTGAACTTTAGCTTGACCAAACTCACACTTTGATAAATTAGCTACAAGATTAGCCTGAACCAAACGCTCAAGAAATTTACTGACATGGCATACGTGATCTTTCCAGTTGTCATTGAAGATTAATACATCAATATAAAACAACACGCCCTGCCAAACCCTCTGTTACAACATTCATGAGCTTCTGAAATGTGGCTGGTGGATTCTTCATACCGTATGGCATTAAAGAACATGCAAAAGTCTTTCCTAGTGTTACAAAACATGAGATCTCTCTAGCACGTTCAGTCATAGGTACTTGCCAGTATCCCTTTAACAAATCAAACTTATGTACCTAGCCTTTCCGATCTTGTTTATGCAATCTTCCACGCGAGGGAGAGGGTAAGTGTCTGTTGGGTGTCTGTTTTGGTAATCTGATTAACACGTCTGTAGTCAATGCAAAGCCGCTGTGACCCACCTGGCTTAGGGACTAGAGTGACAGGAAAACTCCACTCGCTCTGACAGGGCTCAATCATCTTGTGGTTCAACAGGTAGCAAAGCTTCTTCTCGATGAGAGGAACTTTCACTGGGTTCACACGGTAAGGAGGCAATTTAATTGGCTTTGCGTCTCCAACATCGACATCATGCGTCAACACAGTGGTAAGACATGGAGTGGCACGGAACACTTGCGGGTACTCCTGCAGTAATGCCGAAAACTCCTGCCTTTCCTCGGTAGCTAGATGAGAAAGCTTAGTCTGGAGATTATTCATGATATCAGGATTCTTCCCCAAACTATCACTCAGGCTCATACTGCATGGGAGAGCTTCACTTGCAAACTCGGGTGGAACAGCTACAGTGCAGACTGGGTTATTTTCGTCCCGCCTCTGATATAACTTTAGCATATTGATGTTACAAAGTTGCTTGTTCTTTCTACGATCTGGTGTGGCGATGACAGTTGACATAACTGAGTTTCTTCTCCACGAAATAATGACCACTAATCTTGGCTTGAAGAGGTTGCCCATGCACCGGTAGCAAAATCAAAACCTGATCTCCTGGCAGAAAGTGGCGTAACCTGTAATTCTTATCATACCAAGTCTTCATCTCTTGAGCAGCCCCTAAAT
Organism: Coenobita brevimanus; assembly: GCF_032717465.1. Taxonomy (NCBI): domain Eukaryota; kingdom Metazoa; phylum Arthropoda; class Malacostraca; order Decapoda; family Coenobitidae; genus Coenobita; species Coenobita brevimanus. The sequence continues at coordinate 3,646,334 of NC_137070.1, read as the reverse complement.
TCTCTCTCGCCAGCTGTAAAGCAGTGGACAGCCGTTCTTTGAACTTCATCACATACTCCAGCAGGTTGACGTCATCTTCCTCTGACAGCCAGCATTCCTTGAGTAGCTTAAGGGGTCCTCTTACTTCATGGCCAAACAGTAGTTCAAAGGGTGAGAAGCCCAGTGATTCATTTGGAGATTCTCTTGCGGCAAATGCAACGAATGGAAGACCTTTATCCCACTCTTTCTGATGTTCCAAACAGTATTTCCTGAGCATCGATTTGAGTGTTTGATGATATCTCTCCAACGCTCCTTGGGTCTGGGGATGGTAAGCTGCAGACGTGATCTGGGTGATGCCCAACTCTTTCAGAGACTGCTTCAAAACATTTGACATGAAATTACTTCCCCGGTCTGACTGTACTTCCTTGGGCAGACCAAACTTGGTGAAGAATCCTAGCATTTCCTTAACCACGTTCTTTGCTGAGATATTTCTAAGTGGAATGTTCAGGATAACGAGTAGCCATATCAATCAGGGTCAACACAAGAAAATCCTGAAGAAGTCTTAGGAAGAGGGCCCACAATATCCACCAACACACGGATGAATGGCGCCTCAAAAGGAGGAATGGGAACTAGAGGTGCAACCTTTTTGGTCTGATTACACTTCCCCACAACTTGACAGGTGTGACAAGACTTACAATACCAGGAAACATCTCTGAAGATACCTGGCCAATAGAAGTGTTTCAAAATGCGTGCCACAGTCTTCCTCACTCCAAGGTGTCCTGCCAAACTGGAATCATGAGCCACTCAAATGATATCCTGCCTACAAACACGAGGGATGACAACTTGATGTACAACCTCCCACTCAAAGTCGGCTGATGCTGTTGGGGGTCTCCACTTCCTCATAAGTACTCCTGACTTTATATAATAACAAGTAGAAGCACCAGCTGACTCTTCCTCACTGCAAGCAGAGTTAGCTAGACCTTTCAACTCAGGGTGAGCAACCTGCAACTCAACCAACTCTTGACGAGACAAATTATCAACACTACGGGGTACTGCCTCATCTGGTGAGTGGTCCAAATTAGCAAGAAAAGTGTCAGCTAGGATAACATCACCATTATCCTCTAAGTCACCAGTAACTTTAGACTTAGCCCCAGTGACAGCACATGCAGAGAACATGTCAGGGATATCACAATCCTGGGTCGCAGTCACTGGTTCACTAGATAATTGAGGAGCTGGACACACTTGACTTCCACCAATATCATTTCCAAGTAAGAAAGTTACACCTGACATTGGGAGTGTCTCAACCAACCCAACCATAACGGAACCATTAACAAAACCAGACTAAATTCACTGCACAGAGGGACAGAGTAGTAATTATTCCCTACACCTTGTAAGATTACAGTTTCATCAGAGGAATTAACATTAGAGCCTAGAACACTGGTCAGCATAAAGGATTGGCAAGCACCTGTATCACGATATATTTTAACTGATTTCCTCTCATTGTCCAGAAGACTGACAAAACCATCAGACAGGAAATTAGCACATGAACTCTTGAGAGTGTCACCCACGTTACTGCTCAAAAGAGGAGCTTCATCATGAGATTTTAATTTACCCCTCAAAGCAAGTTCAATTAACTCAGTTAAAGAATTCTGGGAACTCTGAAGGGTGGACATTAGACCAACTGACTGAATATATAAAGACTCCTTTTTGTTCACATCCCACTGTCTCCTGAAACATTTCTCCAAGCTTACTACAATATGTACATTTAGTTTTCTGAAATCTAGAGGTGGAGCTGGTATTCACTTCCTGAGAAACATCATCTTTATTCTCTTTCCTGTTACCTGTACTCTGAGTAGAGGCAACGTACAGTCGCCAAACTTTCCACCTGGGCCACCTAGCCGCGAGAGGTGATTAACTGGTGCTGGCAACAGGGAATCTGTTCGTGTGTACGTGCTTGACGAGAGTTCGAATCATCAACTCCCTTCGTCTGTAGTGAACCTCCGTCAGAGTTCATCCCACAGATGACTGAGTACGGAGGTGGGTGGGGAGAAAAATGTCTCAGGAGTACGGCGACTCTCCCATCGGCTCAGCCAGTTGCATGAAACTGGTCGCACGGAAAATTATGTGCCACAGGTCGCGCTGACCAAGGCCAAATAAATATGACTATGAAATTTATAGTCATACTATCATATATAATAATCTCAGGGGTGGATACATCACATCGGTCGACTCATGACTAGATGACTCGAGGCAGTATTCTGCGTCAACGAACGAGTTTCAGCCTCTGACTTCTACAGTTTCTATCTCTCCCACTTACTATAGTTTAAATTAATATCCGCCCAATGTGTAATCCCGTAACGATTAATCATGTCTCGGATCAAGAATGGTATTTCAATAGGTTTAGTAGAGATCGGCCCAGGTCTGGCGAAATGCAAAACGAACAGACACCGGTATCTATTTTTCTACCCTAAGGGCCCGTCTCACGACGGTTCTTCTCCCCAATATTCAGGAAACAATATTTAGCCATGGGTTTATCACGTAATAATGAAAATGAACACATTTAATAATATGTAATATATGTAAAGATGCGGTCTTTTAGATTATTTTCCTTTCTTGTTTTCAGTACTCGCATTATCCAATACTTTGAAGAAGTTCGTTTGAAATTCTGTTGGCTAAAAATTGTTGACTGACTATTGGGATGAACTCTGAGGTTCACTACGGGACACGAGAGTTGATGATCCGAACTTTCGTCGAGCATGTACACACGAACACACAGATACACTGTTGCCAGCACCCGTTACCCACCTCTCTCGGCTGGGTGGCCCAGGTGGAAAGTTTGGCGACTGTACTTATTCTCAGCTTTCCGTTTTTCTTTAGAATATCTCTTGTGAGAACATATACATGAGCTAAAACTGCAGCATCAGACAATTTAACTATTCCTTTCTCATCAACATATAGGCTTACATCTTTATTAATACACCTTTTGAAGTCTTCCAGCAAAATTATATGCTTAAATTAATAAAAAATCAGAATTTACATTCTCGGAATTTAACCACTGTTCTAACAGATCTTCTTTGATTTTTGCATACTCAACATGGGATTGCTTATCTTGCTTATAAGTTGTCCTAAATTTTACTCTCTAGCTCTGAAGCCTAAGCTCATAGGCCTTAAGAATCAAGCTCTTAACTACATCATAATTATCAGATTGATCCTGAGGCAAAGATGCATAAGTTACTTGAGCTTTACCGGTGAGAACAGTTTGAAGGAGTACTGGCCAATACTTTTTCGGCCAATTAAACCTGTAGCTACCCTCTCAAACAACTGAAAATACTTTGTTAAATCAGATTCATTAAAAGGAGGGACAAGTTTAACATTTTTAGCCACATCAAAATCATCAGAGCTAGATGATCCAGTTCCACCTTGTTTCATGCGATACTCATGGTCTGCCTGAAACCTAGCAAGTCCAGTTTGTGCCTGAGCCTTTGCCTGTGCCTCCTGAATACGAGCCTGAGACTCAGCCTCCTTAGCCTCAGCCTCCTTAGCACGAGCATGAAACTCAGCCTCCTTAGCACGAGCCTCCTGCAGGGCTAGCTGTAACTTATCTATTTCAATCTGCGTTTGCTCATCTGGAGGAGTTACATTAAACAAGCTTTTATTTATCATGTCAACAATTTGACCTTTAGAATGAATAGAGCGAATAGCAATTCCCAATTGTTGAGCAACAAGCTTTTCATTCTTTTTTCTGTTTTCTACATCACACACTGCCCATTTGATAAAAAATCTTTGTCTTCATCAATCGTAGTAATAGTAGACCATGAATAAATCACAGACAAAATATCAAGCAATATCCTTATGATAATATCCTGAATATCCTGATAAGAGGTCGCCAAATTTGTTACGGAACAGAGAGAGAATGAATACTTCAAGTGAGAACTAAACTCAATACTGTCCCGCAACGTTCCAGGTTCAAAACAAGAGGGTTAGGTAAAATTTCGTTAAAGTTTAATACTCAATCTAACACCTAAACATTCAGGACTCATAGGGATAATGTAATGGCAAAGAACAATAGCCTGCAATAGCCTGTATTAACACGAAATTAGCAAGAGTAAATGTTTCTGTCAGCCCTGATAAAATGAGAAACTCGGATAATGCTCAGTTAATGCAAGATATATTACAGATACAAAACATTATTAATAATGGCTATCAAAAACTCCACCTGAATCACAAAAACGTCACCAGGTCTACGAATTAACACCTTATGCCATACAGTACAAGAAAAAAAAATGTAATAAAACTTATACTCAAATTACACAGCAGATAGATGGTTGGAGACTTCCTGAGCACTCACAATAATAATATCTGTACAGGGGAGGACAAAGATGTGAACAAAATGAGGAGCAGATCTAAGTGGCCATTAATGCAGAGACTTTGCTCATTATAAAGGGGCCGGAAGAGCTTGATACAACTTGTAAGGAAGCGCAAATGAAGCCATAGTGGACAAAGAGATGACACTCCTGCTCTGAACAACAGAAAGAACGACTTACTCTACTATAAAGGAGGAGAAGGGGGGAGTGAGGTAGAACACGGAAGCTTGGTCACTATGGAAGCCACGAGTCGAATCGTGATCAAACATGCAGCATACTGTACGTTAGAATTATACAAAGGATGATGAAATCATAGGCTATGTAACAATATATATATATATATATATATATATATATATATATATATATATATATATATATATATATATATATATATATATATATATATATATATATATATATATATATATATATATGTATATATATTGAATAAAATTAAAAGTCGCTAATGGTCTAACAAATTTTCATTATGCGCATATATATATATATATATATATATATATATATATATATATATATATATATATATATATGCGCATAATGAAAATTTGTTAGACCATTAGCGACTTTTAATTTTATTCAAAATCTCCCAAAACTGATTACTCGTGGATAGGAATATTGACGACCTATTGTCTCTCACATAAATTAATACTTTAAAGTAAAAAATAATATTCGAATACTGTGTTATACAGTTTATACCCTTTTCTAACTTTTTTCCTCTTCACCGGAGATATAGAGTGAATTAAGATTCAAGGAACACCGATTGATCTGTATCAGTGTCGTTTGGAGATTGTTTGGATTATTACGTGTGGAAAGAGGTGAAGAGAGTTAGACAGGGTGGAAGTGAGGTTAGCAGGGGAGTGAAAGATAAAAATGGTAGATTACTAGTGGAGAAGGGAAAAGAAAGTGAGTAGATGGAGAGAACACTTTAAGGAATTGTTGAACATACAGGATGGAAGTAATTCGAGTATAAGTGGCTGGGGGAGGTGAGAAGACAGGAAGAAATCAGTAGGATAGAAGTTGTGGAAGCAATGAAGAAAGTTAAATTGGGGAAAGCCGCAGGAATTGATGGTGTGGTTAAATGCTGAAGCATGGGGGAGAGATAGTAGTAGAATGGATGTGGAAGATGTGCAGATTGTCCTGGGAGTAGGGTAGAGTCCCAGAGGATTGGAAGTCAGGTATTATTATTCCATTGTACAAAGTAAACGGGGAGAAAGGAGTGTGCCTCGGGTTTTAAAGTGTAATGTAGATTTTCCCGATAAAATTTGAAGAACGATAAATTATCCTAGTCGGACTGTTCGGGTGATATCACTATTAATATTTACCCAGAGAAAAACCTCCCCGAAGGGATAAAAACGTGCAAAAGGAAATTGTTTAGGCATTGATTATCTGATATATATAACAGAAAAAGGTAAGCAGACAGCTGTACTGAGACATACAATCTATAAACATTACTTGGTTCCTCATATACGCGTTATTATTTTTTGATAGATAAAAATATTCAGGTTCCAAGAGCATCCACCTGATTTGCTGTGTATGTCGTCTTTAGGTTGAGTGGATTTTTAATTTACGGAGACTCAATTCGCATTTTTCATTTTATTTCAGCTTGACCTTATTCATAAAAACGAGCGCCAATTGGGAAAAAGTTACGACGTTGTTCAAAACTATTTTAGTTGTGATGACTGTATGAAGAAGTTCTTGGGTGAAATAGAGCAACATGAATCTTTCGCAAATGTACTCCAAATTCGATTAACTTCCAATTCTCATAAGAAACTTGCGAGAGTGAAGAAACCACATTTAGACAATATATAGTAAGAAAGTTGCGAGGGTGAAGAAATCAGACAGATATTACATAGTAAGAAATCAATTCACATGTAAGGAGAGCTGACATCTGAAGTTTTTTAGAAGAAAAAGTATCAGTTGCTCTATTCCTCACCAAAAAAAACTAATTTCGAAAAAAAAGGTTTTCTTTTTCATCTAGAGTAGTACCACTTTAAAAAATCATCGAGACTCCTGATTGATCGAAAAAATATATATATATTTGCACATAATCAAGATTTGTGTTAGACCATCAGCTACTTTTAATTTTTATTAAATCTCAAAATTCTGATTACTCGTGGGAAGGAATATTGATTAACTTTTCTCTCACAATTATTAATAAGTGAAAATATAAACAAAATACGAATGCAATGTTATACAATGTATTATCTAATATCTTTTTCCTCATCATCGGAGATATAAGGTGAATGACACTAGAAAATTAAGATTGAAGGAACACAGACTGACTTGTACCAGTGTCTTCTGGAGATTGGATTATTAGGTTAGGAAGAGGGTCATTTGTGACATTTTCATTTGCAGTTGTTCTTTCAGGATATATAGTAGAAGTTTTGTTATGGTAAAAACCTCGGATTTAGGAGTGATTCAAAGCTATTATACTAGAGGTGATCCTAATAACAGGATAATTGCGGACAAAAACACTAACTATGCAACTTAAACACATGCACTCTAAAATAGCTGGGAATTATTACCAATTGTATCTGAAATTAAGAAAACATTTCTGAGCGAGAAAGAATTCTCACGGAAAAAAAAAAAACTAATAATCCTAAATGAGGTAACACGTGGGATAAAGTTGATTCAAAAGTAAGGAAGGCTGGCATTTTAAGGTTTTAAGCCTAATGAGTTTCGTTTCATTAGACGTGTATAATACTTCGATATTCAGAGATAAGACAGATAATGCTTTTTTCTTTGCACCTAAAAGTTTAAAGTGGCATCTCGAGTTTCCAAATCAAATTTTAAAAATGAAATATTTACCCAGTAGGACTACTCGTGTGATAAAACTATTAATATTTACCATGTAAAAAAATCTAACGGCATAAAAACGTCTAAAAGGAAATTGTTTAGCCATTGATTATCTGATGTATTTAATAGGACAAAGTAAGTAGATAGCTGTACTGAGATATTGAATTTATAATCATGACTTCGTTCCTCATAATTATACGCCTTTTCATTTTTCAATATACGAATAAAAAAAATTCAGGTTGCAAGAGCATCCACCTGAACTGCTGTGTATGTCGTGTTAAGGCAGAGTGGATTTTGAATTTAAGAAGAGATTCTATTCGCATTTTTCATTTTATTTCAGATTGACCGTAAAGAAAAAAACGGGATTCATTTGTAAATAAGTTGCGACTTGTAGTATTCGATTTGACGTTGTTCAAAACTATTTTACTTGAGTGATGACTGTATGAACACGTCCTTGGGTGAAATCGCTTAATATGCATCTTTCATAAATGTACTGAAAAATAGTTGGAAAACACATCGAATAACTTTCAATTCCCATAAGAAAGTTGCGAGGGTGAAGAAATCAGACATTACATAGTAAGAAATCAGTTCACATGTAAGGAGAGCTGACATCTGAAGTTTTTTAGAAGAAAAAGTATCAGATGCTTTATAACACCGAAAATAGAGCGTTATTTCTAATAACAGGTTTTCTTTGTTATCTGTAGTAGTACCACATTAAAATTGCATCCACACTCCTGATTAATTGAAAAAATATATATATTTGCACATAATGACGATTCGTGTTAGACCATGTGCGACTTTTAATTTTAATTAATATCTCTCAAAACTCTGAGTACTCGTTGGATGGAATACTGATAAGCTTTTGACTCACAAAAATTAATACGTGAAAGTATAAACAAAATACGAATACCGTGTTACACCTTTTATATCTTTTTTCCTCATCATTGAGATATATAGTGAATGACACTAGAAAATGAAGATTCAAGGAACACCGTTTGATCTGTATCAGTGTCGTCTGGTGATTGGATTATTACTTTAGTAAGAGGATCATTTGACTTTTATTTTCATTTGCAGTGGTTCTATCATTTTAAAAACTAGTAGTCTTGTTACGGTAAAAGCCTCGGCTTCAGGAGTGATCCTAAAAAGAGCATAATTGTGGGCAAAAAAACTATATAGGCAAATTAAAAACATGTACTCTTAAATAGTTGGGGATGATTCCCAATTGAATCAGTGAAAGAAGTTTCGATTGTTTTCTTTTTTATCTGCAGTAGTGGCAGTTTAAAACTACATTGAGCCCCCTGATCAAAAGTAAAAGACAAAAAAAAAAAAAAATATTTGCACACTTTGGAGGTTCGTGTTAGACATAAACAACATTTCCTTTCGTAAAGTTTCACGAAACTGATGCAACTTCCACAACTATACCCTAAAGTAAATCGGAAATACTCCCACGTAAATAAAATTCAGAAACCATATCTAATAGGGGAAAAATTCAAACTCAGAAAAAAACAGTCTGTAATATGACTAAAAGAGGTAACATGAGGAATAAAAGTGGATTTTAGTGGATTAAACACGAAAGAGACGTCACAGTAGAAACGTATAAAAGCCTCAAAATTTACAAAATCAAATATTATCCGAGCTTGTTTGTTCGTGTGATATGATTATCCATACTTAAAAAGGAAAACTAACCCTGAAAGGCAAAAAAAAAAAAAAAAAAAATTTTTATATCCATTATCATATATATATATATATATATATATATATATATATATATATATATATATATATATATATAAACATTAATTGGTGTCTCGCATACACATTTTTCTTATTCATGATAGGTCTAAAAAAAAAAAAAAGGTTCAAGAAGCATCGACCTCCACTGATGCCTATGTCGTGTTCAGGTTGATTAGATTTTTAAATTTTTTAATTGATCTTAAAAGCGACTTCAGTGATAAAAAGGATTTCCAACTGTGAACTAGTTACGGCTGATAGTATACGACTGGCAGTAGTTCAAAACTATTTTACTGGACTGGTGGCTGTATGAACATATTTTGGGGCTAAATCGCTAAATATGCATTTTTAAAAAATGTATTCAAATTTGGTTGGGAAACACACCTTTCTTTTTTAATATTCTGACGAAACTTCTCAGGGTTTAAAATAAAATTTTGGAAATATATAAGAAATCGATTCACACGTAAAGGGAATATGACATCTCAAGTGTTTAGAAACAAGCAGTTTCAATTGATGTGGGGGTCACTGATACAAGCGAGAAACTTCGAACAAGAAAGCATTTCTCTTTTATCTGCAGTAGTAGCACTTTCAAAGTGCCCTGAGCCTCCTGATTATAAGTACAGTAGAAAAGAAAAAGAGTGACTATACATTAGGAAGATTCGCGTTAGACCATGAGCCACATTGCCTTACGTGAAATCCCTCAAGACTTCCATAACTCGTAAGAAGGATTATTGATAAGCTTTTGTTTCTTGCAAAAATTAATACGAGAAAGTAAAAACACTATGCCAAGGCAATGATTGATTATGTGTGTGGATGAAAGGATGCGAAGATGTGTAATGGATGGAAGAGCTGATAGAGTTGGAGGAGTGGACTTTCTGACCACTTCTTGGTGGTGGCCAGAATCAAGATCCAAATAAGATGGAAAAATAGAAGGGACGAACGGGAAGTAGTGGAAAGGTTACAAGAGGATGAGAAAAAGGCAGAGTATAGGAGAGAAGTGGAGGAACGATTGGGCAAGTATGAACTGGAACAGATGGGGAACGTGGAAAGTGTGTGCAGGATATTCACAGAAGAATTATGTGCAGCATGTGATGTGATGTGTGGGATGAAGAGAAGACGGAGGGGGGTGCAAGGAACAGCGTGGTGGAATGAAGAGGTGAGACAGGCTGTGGCACAAAAGAAGAAAGCATACAATGAATGGATGAGAAATAGGGGTGTGGAATAAGATGAGAGGCGGAAAAAGGAGCTATATGTAGAAAGAGAGAGATGAAAAGATTAGTAACAAAGTAAATAGAGAGTGGATGAGGAATTTTGAAAGAATTTGAGTGTAAAGTGGAGGGACTGTACAAAAATGTTCTGGAAAGAGGTGAAGAGAGTAAGACAGGGTGGAAGTGAAGTTAGCAGGGGAGTGAAAGATAAAAATGGTAGATTACTAGTGGAGAAGGGAGAAAAAGTGAGCAGATGTAGAGAACACTTTAAGGAATTGTTGAACATACAGGATGGAAGCAATGCGAGTATAAGTGGCTGGGGAATGGCTGGGAGATGGAGGGAGGTGAGAAGACAGGAAGAAATCAGTAGTATAGAAGTTGTGGAAGCAATGAAGAAAGTTAAATTGGGGAAAGCCCCAGGAATTGATGGAGTGTGTGGTGAAATGCTGAAGCATGGGGGAGAGATTGTAGAAGATTGGATGTGGAAGATGTGCAGATTGGTCTGGAAGGAAGGTAGAGTCTCGGAGGATTGGAAGTCAGGTATAATTATTCCCTTGTACAAAGGGAAAGGGGAAAAAGAAGTGTGGTAATCATAGGGGCATTTGTCTTCTTAGTATAATGGGAAAAGTGTATGGTAGGATACTTATTGACAGAGTTAGGGAAAGAACATAGGAATTGGAGAACAGGGAGCCTTTAGGAAGGGAAGAGGTTGTGAAGATCAGTTATTCATTCTTAGATCTTTAGTGGAATAATTTCTAGAGAAGGGAAAGAAATTATATGGGGCTTTCATGGATTTGGAGAAAGCATATGACAGGGTGGATAGACAAGGATTGTGGAAAGTATTAGGAATATATGGAGTAGATGGGAAGTTGTTGAATGCTGTGAAGAGTATGTATGATGGTGCTAAGGTTGCAGTGCGAGTGGATGGTGAACTGAGTGAATTTATCTCTTTGAAGGTTGGGTTGAAACAGGGATATGTCATGTCCCCATGGTTGTTCAATCTGTACATGGATGGGGTAATAAAAGAGGTGCAAGGTAGGGAAGTGGATGTTGGAGTGGCCCTGGTGAGAGAGAGTAGTGTTTGGAAACTCCCTGTACTGTTGTTTGCAGATGATACTGTGTTGTTGATTGAAGACGAAGGGGAGCTGCATGGCTTGGTGGATGAGTTTGGGAGTGTGCAAGAAACGGAATCTAAAGGAAGAGTAAAGTGATGGTCTTTGAGAGAGGTGAAGTCAGTGAATGTGCAGCGAGGTTGGATGGTGAGGAATTGGAGAATGTGAATACGTTTAAGTACTTGGGTAGTGTGATGAGTAAGGATGGAGGTTTGGAGGGTGAAGTGCTTGAAAGGGTACAACAGGGAAGGTTGCTGATTCCTTGTAAGCAGTAAGAAACATTGAAGTGAGTATGGAAGTGAAAAAGTTACTACATGACAGTATTGTGATTCCAACTCTAACGTATGGAAGTGAAGCTTGGACGTTGTAAGAAGGACACTAGTCAAGAGTGAGAGCAGTGGAAATGAGTTATTTAAGAGGAGCCTGTGGAGTCCAAGGGAGAGACAGGATGATGAATGAGGATATAAAGGAGCGTTGTGGTGTGGATGTGGATGTGATAGGGAGCGTTAGAAGAATACACTGAGGTTGTTTGGCCATTTGGAGAGGATGGAGGGTAAAAGACTGACGAAGAGAGTGTGAGTGAGGTGGAGGGGAGAAGAGGGAGGGGGAGGCCGAGGATGAGATGGAAGGATGGGGTGGAGAGGTATATGAGAGAGGGGGGGGGTATGAGTTGGGGGCAGGGCAGTGAAATGGGGGGGCGGCAGGGCGATGTGGAGACGATATAGTCGTGGCCAACCCGAACGGGATTGAGGCGTCTGGAAATAGATAGAACTTTATTCACCATCACCGTACATATATAGTGGATGACAGCGAAATGTATGTATTAATGTCGTCGAGTGTTTGGATTTTCATGTTCGAAAGAATGTCATTTGTGACTTTTATTTTAGTTTTTGAAGTGATTCAGGTTAAAACATGGTAAAAGTTTTGTTACCTTGAAAGCCTTGGCTTTAGGAGTGATTCAAAACTATTAAACTAGAGTGATCCTAAAAACCGTATAATTGAGGGCTAAAACACTAAATATGCAACTTAAACACATTTACTCTAAAATAGTTGGGAATGGTTCCAAGTTGTACCTAAAATTAAGACATTTCTGAGCGTGAAAGAATTAACGCTCGGGAAAAAAAAAAAAATCAGTTACAAGACTTAATGAGGTAACACGTGGGATGTTGATTCAGAAGTAAAGAAGGCTGGCATTTCACGGTTTTAAGCCTAAAGAGTTTCGTTTCATTAGATATGTAAACAACTTGGAAATTCAGAAATAAAACGAATATTGCTTTTTTTCTATATAACTAAATCTATAGAGTGGCACCTTGAGTTCCCCGATCAAATTTTGAAAATGAAATATATTCCCATTAGGACTGTTCGTGTGATACCACAATTACTATTTAAGAAAAAAAAATCTCCCAGAGGAGATAAAAACGTGTTAAAGGAAATTGTTTAGGCATTGATTATCTGATATACATAATAGGAAAAAGTAAGTAGAAAGCTGTAATGAGATATACAATTTATAAACATTTCTTGATTCCTCATATACTCGTCGTTATTTTTCATGATAGGTCTAAGAATATTCAGGTTCCAAGAGCGTCCATCCGAAGTGCTGTGTATGTCATCTTTAGGTTGAGTTAATTTTTAATTTAGGAAGAAACTCTATTCGCGTTTCTCATATTATTTCACCTTGATCGTAATGACAAAAACGAGTACCAATTGTGAATAAGTTTCGACTGCCAGTATAAGATTGGACGTTGTTCAAAACTATTTTAGTTGAGTGATGGCTGTATGTATGGAAATTGTTTGGATTATTACGTTAGGAAGAGGGTCATTTGTGACATTTATTTCCATTAGTAGTGGATTTATCAGGTTAAAATGTGGTAGAAGTTTTGTTGCTGTAAAAGCCTCGGCTTTAGGAGTGATTAAAATCTATTATACTAGAGTGATCCTTAGAGCAGCAAAATTGCGGGCGAAAACACTAAATATGCAACTTAAACACAAATGTACTCAAAAATGGTTGGAAAACACATCGAATAACTTCCAATCATCATAAGAAACTTTGGAGGGTGAAGAAATCAGATTTAGACAAAATAATTTAGTGAGAAATCGATTCACATAAAAGGCTAGCTTACATATGAGGTGTTTAAGAAGAAAAAGTATCAGTTGCTTTATTGCTCACCGAAATAAGAGAGTAATTTCGAATAAGAGGTTTTCTTTCTTATCTTCAGTAGGACTACTTTAAAATTGCATCGACACTCCTAACTGATTGAAAAAAAAAATATATATTTACACATCATGAAGATTCGTGTTAGACCATGAGCGACATTTTTTTAATAAAAATCTCTCAAAACTCTGATTACTAGTGGGAAGTAATACTGATGAACTTTCGACTCTCACAAACTAATACGTGAAAGTATAAACAAAATACGAATACCGTGTTATACAATGTATCACCTTTTATATTTTTTTTCCTCAACATCGGAGATATATAGTGAATCACACTATAAAAATTACGATTGAAGGAACATCGATATATCTGTATCAGTGTCGTCTGGAGATTGTTTGGAGTATTACGTTAGGAAGATGGTCATTTGTGACTTTTTTCATTTGCAGTGGTTCTCTCAGGTTAAAATGTGAAAGAAGTTTTGTTACGGTAAAAGCCTTGGCTTTAGGAGAGATTCAGAACTATTATACTAGAGGTGATCCTAAAAACCTCATAATTGCCGGCGAAAACACTAAATATGCAACTTAAACACATGTACTCTAAAACAGTTGGGAATAATTCGCAATTGTATCTGAAATTCAGAAAACATTTCTGAGCGAGAAAGAATTAAATCTCGGAAAAAAAAACTAACAAGCCTAAATAAGGCAACACGTGGGATGAAGTTGATTCAGAAGTAAAGAAGGCTGATATTGGAGGGTTTTAAGCTTAAAGACTTTCGTTTCATTCACAGTCTAATATATAGTCGTCTCACTCTTGGTTCAAACTTTGGAGCACTCCGCGCATGACGTCACGGGGTCCAGCAGCCGTCAGTAGGCCTGGGCGATTCGCCAATTTTGGATTCGATAAAATCGGCTCTTTGAGGGAGTAGATTCGCTGGATTCGATTCCGGATTCGACTCTTCTCCTGCTAGGAGTACATGGTGGTAAGTGGCTCGGTGGAGTCGATGCGCCGAGTGCAGCCGTACCCCAAACAGGAAATAGGGGATCAAGGTTCACCAAACTTGTCAGACTCGCCCTCAGGCGCTTACCAAGCCGCTTATCAGTCACGGCTGTTCGATAATACTTATATTAAATAACAAAAAATGTTTAAATTCAGTACAAAATTGGTTCATTTTCGGAAATATTCACCCTTATCTGTATGGCTGTCCTACATTCTTACGATACCCTGAATAGAAATGAAGTAACCTTTTATAAGAACGCTTTATTGCACTTTTTAGTAAATCAATATCACATAGTAATGTTATGGCAAAATCAATATCACATAGTACAGTTATAATGATAATTTGAGTAGTAGCTGGCTGTTGCCTACCGGTGAGGCGAGTCCGAGTATACTGAATAGTGACTCGACTGAGAGCGTGCCCGACTGCCTGTGACTCCCTAGAGAACTGACACGTCGTCATGAATCCATGATCCCTCCGGGATTCTCACGGTTCGTGCACTAGCGATTGGCGGCTGCAGTCACTGTTAGGCAGAGTCTAATCTGTAAATTGGAATCGAATCCGGGATCGCTAAGCTGGATTCGACAGAATCGATTCTGGGTTAGATTCCTGCTCACCCTTAGCCGTCAGTTGGCTCGGGGCAGTGGTTGAGAGATATGTCTCCCCTCAGTCTCTTCTCACTCTTGCGGAAATTTCAGACGTGGTGCTTCTGAAAACAATCCAGTTTAAATGTGGAATAATTTCCGAAGCTAAAGAGGTCAAATTAGATTCAAAAGTTTACCTTGATCAAAGAAAATTAAAGATTATAAAGTTTTGTAAGACGATGAGTGACGTTTGAAGAATATTATCCAACCACTGTGTACACATACGTCCGCATGTTGTGATATAATACATGTCTGCATTTACTTCAAATGTCGCTCATTGTTTTATTATGCTTCATAATCAACTTTAATTTTCTTTGATAATGGTAATCTTTTAAAGCTAACTTTGACCTCCTTAGCTTTGGATGTTATTCTATGTTTAAACTGGCTGCTTATATTGCAAGCAGATTTACAAATATATGCAGTTGCGTACCTGAGAGGGGGTGGGGGAGGGCTCTTTGAAACTGCCCTCCCCCAAGCCCCCAAATGAGGGGAACCCCCAAAGCCTTAAAAATTTGTTTGTTTTTTTTTTTTTTTATATTTACAAATGCATATATTTATCATTACAACAATCCCGGCTGAGATATTAGATTGGTTTTGAGAATTAGGGGGGCTAGGTTCTTTGTGGGGCCCCCCTCCAGGAGGGGAGCTCCACAAACAACCAAGCCCCCCGGGCTCCCAAATCTCTAGGTACGAACCTGAATAGATGCATTGAAAGAAGAGCTCTAGATTTACCACGTTCCTAAGTGTTGCATAACATAATGAGCAGCCTTGTGTTTCCTATATAATTTTGAAAATGAAATACCGTCAAAGTAAGATTATTAAGTGTGATACCACTATTAATATTTACGAAAAAAAGATCTTCCCGTTGGGATAAAAACGTGTAAAAGGAAATTGTTTAACCATTGATTATATGATATATATAATATGAAAAATTAAGTAGATAGTTGTAATGAGAGATTAAATTTATAAATATTATTTGATTCCTCATATATGCAATTTTATTTTTCATGATAGGTATAGATAAATTCAGGTAGCAAGAGCATCCACCTGAACTGCTGTGTATGTCGTGTTGAAGCTGTGGTTTTTAATTTAGGAAGCGACTCTCCTCATTTTTCTTTCCATTTCAGTTTGATCGTATGGATAAAAACGAGTGCCAATTGTGAATAAGATACGAGTCGTAGTATAAGATTGGACGTTGATCAAAACAATTTTAGTTCAGTGATGACTGTATGAACACGTTCTTGGGTGAAATAGCTCAGTATGCATCTTTCACAAATGTACTCAAAAATAGTTGGAAAACACATCGAATATCTTCCAATCCTCATAAGAAACTTGCGAGGGTGAAGAAATCACATTTAGACGACATATAATGAGAAATCGATTCACCACGAAGGAGAGCTGACATATGAGGTGTTCGAGAAGAAATAAAAAGGATATTGCTTTTTTCTTTTTACCTAATGGTTTAAAGTGGCATCTCGAGTTTCCCGATCAAATTTTTAAAATGAAATATTTTCCCAGTAGGAGGGTTTGTGTGATACCATTATTAATATTTATCAAGAAAAAAACCTGCCCGAAAGGATAAAAACGTGTAAAAGGAAATTGTTTAGGCATTGATTATCTTATATATATATAATAGGAAAAAGTACAGCTGTACTGAGACATACAATTTATAAACATTACTTGGATCCTCATATACGCGGTTTTATTTTTCATGATAGGTAAAAATATTTAGGTTCCATGAGCATCCACCTGAAGTGCTGTGTATGTCGTCTTTAGGTTGAGTGGATTTTTAATTTAGGGGGAGACTCTCCGCATTTTTCATTTTATTTCAGCTTGATCGTAATGATAAAAGCGATTGCTAATTGTGAATAAGTTTCGACTGGCAGTATACGATTGGACGTTGTTCAAAACTATTTTAGTTGAGTGATGACTGTATGAACATATTTTTGGGTGAAATCGCCCAACATGCATCTTTCAAAAATGTTTTTAAAATCGGTTGGAAATGGCACCGAATAAAATCAAATCATGAGAAACTCCTGAGGGTGAAAAAAATCACATTTAGACAAAATCGATTTGCATGTACGGAGAGCTGACATCTGAGATGTTTAAGAAAAATTATCAGTTGCTGTTTTGCTTACCGAATCAGGAGAGTAATTTCGAGTAATATGTTTTCTTTTCTGTCTGCTGTAGTACCAGTTCAAAACTGCATTTACAATCCTGACTAATTGAAAAAATATATATATTTCCACATAATGAAGATTCGTGTTAGACTATGAGCGACTTTTAATTTTCATTAAAATCTTCCAAATCTGATAACTCGTGGGAGGGAATATTGATGAGCTTTTGTCTCACAAAAATTAATACGTGAAAGTATAAACAAAATACGAATACAGTGTTATACTATGTATTACCTTTTATATCTCTCTCCTCATCATGGGAGATATAAAGTGAATGACACCAGAAAATTAAGATTGAAGGAACACAGACTGACCTGTATCAGTGTCTTCTGGAGATTGTTAGGAAGAGGGTCATTTGTGACTTTTATTTTCATTTGCAATTGTTCTTTCAGGTTAAAATATAGAAGTTTTGTTAAGGAAGCCTCGGATTAAGGAGTGATTCAAAACTATTATGCTAGAGGTGATCCTAATAACCGGATAACTGCGGACAAAAACACTAAATATGCAACTTAAACACATGCACTCTAAAATAGCTGGGAATTATTCCCAATTGTATATGATAAGAAAACATTTCTGAGCGAGAAAGAATTAACGGTCGGATAAAAAAAAAAAAAAAACAGTAATAATCCTAAATGAGGTAACACGTGGGATGAAGTTGATTCAGACGTAAAGAAGCCTGGCATTTTAAGGTTTTAAGTCTAAGGAGTTTCGTTTCATTAGACGTGTCAAATTCTTGGATATTCGGAGATAAGACATAATGCTTTTTTCTTTACACCTAGTCGTTTAAAGTGGCATCGAGTTTCCAAATCATATTTTAAAAATGAAATATTTTCCCAGTAGGACTGTACGTGTGGTAAAACTATTAATATTAACTATGTAAAAAAATCTAACGGCATAAAAACGTAAAAAGAAATTGTTTAGCCATTGATTATACGAATAGGATAAAGTAGATAGCTGTACTGAGATATTGAATTTATAATCATGACTATGTTCCTCATATACGTCTTTTTAATTTTCAAGATAGGAATAAAAAAAATTCAGGTTGCAAGAGCATCCACCTGAACTGCTGTGTGTCGTGTTAAGGCTGAGTGGATTTTAAATTTAAGAAGAGATTCTATTCGCATTTTTCATTTTATTTCAGCTTGACCGTAATGAAAAAAACGAGTTTCATTTGTAAATAAGTTGCGACTGGTAGTATTCGATTGGACGTTGTTCAAAACTATTTTAGTTGAGTGATGACTGTATGAACACTTCCTTTGGTGAAACCCTTAATATGCATCTTTCATAAATGTACTGAAAAATAGTTGGAAAACACATCGAATAACTTTCAATCCTCATAAGAAAGTTGCGAGGGTGAAGAAATCAGATTTAGACATTATATAGTAAGAAATCGATTCACCACTAAGGAGAGCATTAATACGTGAAAGTTTAAACAAAATACGAATACTGTGTTATACCTTTTATATCTTTTTTCCTCATCACTGGAGCTATATAGTGAATGACACTAGAAAATTAAGATTGAAGGAACACCGTTTGATCTGTATCAGTGTCGTCTGGTGATTGGATTATTACGATAGTAAGAGGGTCATTTGTGAGTTTCATTTTCATTTGCAGTGGTTCTATCACTTTAAAAACTGGTAGAAGTTTTGTTACGGTAAAAGCCTCGGCTTTAGGAGTGATTCAAAACTATTATACTAAAGTTATCCTAAAAAGAGCATAAATACGGGCGAAAAAACTATATATGCAACTTAAAAACATGTACTCTTAAATAGTTGGGAATGATTCCCAACTGAATATGAAATTCAGAAAACATTTCTATGAGTGACAATTAATGTTTGGGATATAAAATCAGTAACAAGGCTGGACGAGTTAACACTATGGATGAATTTGATTTAGAAGTAAAGAAGGGTGGAAATTGGGTATTTTAAGCTTAAAGAATCGTGTAATAGGAAATTGATTGTCTGATATATATATATATATATATATATATATATATATATATATATATATATATATATATATATATATATTTATTTATTTATTTATTTAATGAAAAACAAAGTAGACAGCTGTAATTACATATTCAGCTTATAAACATTACTTGATTTCTCATATACGCCTTTTTATTTTTCATAATAGATATAAGTAAAATCAGGTTGCAAGAGCATCCACCTGAACTGCTATGTATGTCGTGTTGAGGCTGAGTGGATTTTTAATTTAGGAAGAGACTCTCCCCATTTTTCATTTTATTTCAACTTGACCGTATTGATAAAAACGAGTGCCAATTCTGACTCGCATTATAAGATTGGACGTTGTTCAAAACTATTTTAGTTGAGTGATTACTGTATGAACACATTCTTAGGTGAAATCGCTCAATATGCATCTTTCACAAATGTACTCAAAAATGGTTGTAAAACTTGCAAGGATGAAAAAATCACATTTAGACAACACGTAGTAAGAAATCGATTCACCACTAAGGAGAGATGACATGTGATGTGTTTGAGAAAAAAAAGTATCAGTTGCTTTATTCTATCTATCTATCTATCTATTGCCAGACTCATCAATCCCGTTTGGGGAGGCCACAAACAAATCGCCTGCAAGTCGCCCTGTCCCCCGCCATTTCACTGCCCTGCTCCCAACTCACACCCCCCTCTCTCATATACATCTCCACCCCATCCCTACATCTCATCCTCGGCCTCCCCCTTCCTCTTCCCCCCTCCACCTCACTCACATACACTCTTCGTCAGTCTTTCACCCTCCATCCTCTCCACATGGCCAAACCACCTCAGTGTGTTCTTCATCACGCTTCCTATCACATCCACCCACACCACAACGCTCCTTTATATCCTCATTCGTCAGCCTGTCTCTCCATGTGACTCCTCAGGCTCCTCTAAAATAACCCATTTCCACTGCTCTCACTCTTGTGTCCTTCCAACAACGTCCAAGATTCATTTCCATACATTAGAGTTGGAATCACAATACTGTCATGTAGTAACTTTTTCACTTCTATGCTCACTTACCTGTTTCTTATCACTGCTTTTAAGGAACAAGCATTCTTTCTTCTCTGCTGTACCCTTTCAAGCACTTCACCCTCCAAACCTCCATCCTTACTCATCACACTACCCAAGTACTTAAACGTACTCACATTTTCCAAGTCCTCACCATCCAACCTCGCTGTACACTCATTGACCACCTCTCTCAAAGACCATCACTTTACTCTTCCCTACTTTCACCTTTAGATTCCGTTTCTTACTCTCCCAAACTCATCCACCAAGCCTTGATGCTCCCCTTCGTATTCACTCAACAACACAGTATAACCTGCAAACAACAGTACAGGGAGTTTCCAAACACTATCCTCTCTCACCAGGGCCACTCTTACATCCACTACCCTACCTTGTACCTCTTTTATTACCCCATCCATGTACAGATTGAGCAACCATGGAGACATGACACATCCCTGTTTCAACTCAACTTTCAAAGAGAAAAATTCACTTTGTTAACCATCCACACGCACTGCAGCCTTCGCACCATCGTACTTACTCTTCACAGCATTGAACAACTTCCCATCTACTCCATATATTCTTAACACTTTCCAGAAATCCATGAAAGCCGCATACAACTTCTTTCCTTTCTCTAGAAACTTTTCCTCTAAAGATCTAAGAATGAATATCTGATCTACACAACCTCTTCCCTTCCCCCTTTATTGCTCACCGAAAAACGAGTAATTTCGAAAAAGGTTTTCTTTTTAAATCTACAGTAGTACCACTTTAATATATCATCGAGACTCCTCATTGATGGAAAAATAATATATATTTGCACATAATGAAGATTCGTGTTAGACTATGAGCCACTTTTAGTTTTTGATTAAAATCTTTCAAAACTCTGATTACTCGTCGGAAGGAATATTGATGAACTTTTGACTCCTACATAAATTAATACGTGAAAGTATAAACAAAATACAAATACCGTGTTATGCACTGTATTATCTTTCATATCTTTTTTCCTCATCACCGGTGATATACAGTGAATGACACCAGAAAATTAATATTGAAGGAACACTGATTGATCTATATTAGTGTCGTCTGGAGATTGTTTGGATTGTCATGTTAGGAAGAGGGTCATTTGTGACTTTTATTTTCATTATCAGTGGTTTTGTTACAGTAAAAGCCTCGGCTTAAGGATTGATTCGAAACAAGTGATCCTAAAAACTCTGTAATTACGGGCGAAGAAACAAATAGGAAACTTAAAAACATGTACTCAAAAATAGTTAGGATATTCCCAATAGAATCTGAAATTAAAAAAAGATTTCTGAGCGAGAAAGAATTTACGCTCGGAAAAAAAAATCAGTAACAAACTTAAATGAGGAAACACGTGGGATGAATTTGATTCAGAAGTAACGAATTCCTGAATTTGAGGGATTTTAGCCTAAAGAGTCGTGTAAATTTAAATTGTTTAGGCACTGATTATCTGATATATACAATACGAAAAACAAAGTAAACAGCTGTAATTAGATATTCAATTAATAAACATCACTTGATTTCTCATATACACCTTTTCATTTTTCATAAGTATAAATAAATTCAGGTTGCAAGAGCATCCCCCTAAACTGCTGTGAATGTCGTCTTGAGGCTGAGTGGATTTTTAATTTAGGAAGAACCTTTCTGCATTTTTCTTTTTATTTAACCTGGACCGTATTGATAAAAACAATTGCCAATTGTGAATAAGTTACGACCCGTAGTATACGATTGGACGTTGTTCAAAACTATTTTAGTTGAATGATACGAACACGTTCTTGGCTGAAATCGTTCAATATGCATCTTTCACAAATGTACTCAAAAGTGGTTGGAAAACACATCGAATAACTTCCAATCCTCATAAGAAGCTTGCGAGGGTGAAACAATAATATTAAGATAAAATATAGTAAAAATCAAATCACATGTTAGGAGAGCTGACAACTGAGGTGTTTAAGAAGAAAAAGAATGTTGCATTATAGCTCATCGAGAAATGAAAGTAATTTCGAATAGAAAAGGTTTTCTCTCTCCTCTACAGTAGTACCACTTTAAAATTGCATCGAGACTCCCGATTGATTGAAAATAAAATATATATATATATATATATATATATATATATATATATATATATATATATATATATACACACATAATGAAGGTTGGTGTTAGACCATGAGCGACTTTTACTTTTAATTAAGAACTCTCAAAACTCTGATTGCTCGTGGGATAGAATACTGATGAACTTTTGACTCTCACATAAATTAATACATGAAAGTAAAAACAAATTACGAATACCGTGTTATACAATGTATTATCTTTCAAATCTTTTTTCATCATCGGAGATATATAGTGAATGACACTTACCAGAAAATTAAGATTGAAGGAAAACCGATTGATCAGTATTAGTGTCGTCTAGAGATTGTTTGTATTATTACGTTAGGAACAGGGTCATTTGTGACTTTTATTTTGATGTGAACTGAATCTTTCACGTTAAAATGTGGTAGAACTTATGTTACGGTAAAAGCCTCGGCTTTTTGGAGTGAATCAAAACTATTATACTAGAGTCATCCTGAAAACCGCGTTATTGCGGGCGTAGAAACTAAACATGCAACATAAACACATGTACTCTAAAATAGGAAAGATTCCGAATTGTATCTGATATCAAGAAAACATATCTGAGCGTGAAGGAATTAACGCTCGGAAAAAAAATATCAGTAACAAGGCTAAATGAGGAAACACTTGTGATGACAGTGAGTCACAAGTAAAGAAGGGTTATAAACCTAACAAGTTTTGTTTCATTAGACATTTTACCTACGTGGAAAATCAAAGATTAAACTTCTATCTATCTATCTATTGCCAGACGACTCAATCCCGTTTGGGGTGGCCACAAACAAATCACCTCCAAGTCGCCCTGTCCCTCTCCATTTCACTGCCCTGCTCCCATCTCACACCCCCCTCTCTCATATACCTCTACACCCCAACCCTCCATCTCATCCTCGGCCTCCTCCTCCCTCCTCCCCCCCCTCCACCTCACTCACATACACTCCCATCGTCAGTCACTCACCCTCTATCCTCTCCACATGGTCAAACCACCTCAGTGTGTTCCTCATAACGCTTCCTATCACATCCACATCCACACCACAACGCTCCTTTATATCCTTATTAGTCAGACTGAATCTCCATGTGACTCCACAGGCTCCTCTTAAGTGACTCCACAGGCTCCTCTTAAATAACCCATTTCCACTGCTCTCACTCTTGACTTGTGTCCTTCCCAGAACATCCAAGCTTCACTTCATGACAGTATTGGAATCACAATACTGTCATGTAGTAACTTTTTCACTTCCATGCTCACTTCCCTGTTTCTTTTTACTGCTTTTTAGGAACCAGCAACCTTTTTTCCCTGCTCTACAGTTTCAAGCACTTCACCCTCCAAACCTCCATCCTTACTCATCACACTACCCAAGTACTTAAACTTACATTTTCCAATTCCTCACCATAAAACCTCGCAGTATATTCACTGACCACCTTTCTCAAAGACCATCACTTTACTCTTCCCTACATTCACCTTTAGATTCCGTTTCTTACACACTCTCCCAAACTCATACACCAACCCTTGCAGCTCCCCTTCGTCTTCACTCAACAACTCACTATCATCTGCAAACAACAGCACAGGGAGTTTCCAAACACTATCCTCTCTCACCAGGGCCACTCCAACATCCAGTTCCCTACCTTGTACCTCTTTTATTACCCAATCCATGTACAGATTGAACAACCATGGAGACATGACATCCCTGTTTCAACCCAATATTCAAAGAGAAAATTCACTTAGTTCACCATCCACACGCACTGCAGCCTTCGCACCATCATACATACTCTTCAAAGCATTCAACAACTCATCTACTCCATATATTCATAATATTTCCCACAATCCTTGTCTATCCATCTGTCATATGCTTTCTCCAAATCCGTGAAAGCCGCATACAACTTCTTTCCCTTCTCTAGAAACTTTTCCACTAAAGATCTAAGAATGAATATCTAATCGACACAACCTCTTCCCTTCCTAAAACATCCCTGTTCTTCTCCAACTAATTCCTCTGTTCTTTAACTGTCAATAAGTATCCTACCATACACTTTTCCTATTATACTAAGAAGACAAATGCCCCTATGATTACCACACACTTCTTTTTCCCCTTTTCCTTTATACAAGGGAATAATTATACCTGACTTCCAATCCTCAGGGACTCTACCTTCCTCCCAGACCAATCTGCACATCTTCCACACACTCCATCAATTCCTGGGGCTTTGCCCAATTTAACTTTCTTCATTGCTTCAACAACTTCTATCCTACTGATTTCTTCCTGTCTTCTCACTTCCCAGCCACTTATACTCGCATTACTTCCTTCCTCTATGTTCAATAATTCCTTAAAGTGTTCTCTCCATCTGCTAACATTTTCTCCCTTCTCCACTAGTAATCTACCATTTTTATCTTTCACTCCCCTGCTAACCTCACTTCCACCCTGTCTTACTCTCTTCACCTCTTTCCAGAACATTTTCTTAGTCCCTCCACTTTACACTCAAATTCATTCCTAATTCCTCATCCACTCTCTTCTTACTCTTACTAATCTTCTCACCTCTCTTTCTTTCTGCATATAACTCTCTTCGCTTCTCAACTTCCTCCACGCCCCTATTTCTCATCCATTCGCTGTATGCTTTCTTCTTTTGTGCCACAGCCTGTCTCACCTCTTCAGTCCACTACGCTGTTCCTTGCACCCCCCCTCCGTCTTCTCTTCCTTCTACACACCACATCACATGCTGCACATATTTCTTCTGTAAATATCCTACACACACCTTCCACGTCTCCCATCTGCTCCAATTCATATTTGCCTAATCGTTCCTCCACTTCTCTGTTATACGCTGCCTTTTTCTCATCTTGTAACCTTTCCACTCTCCTTTCAGGTACTCCTCTCGCCTTTCCCTTCTTCTATTCCTCCATCTTACTTGGATCCTAATTCTGGCCACCACCAAGTAGTGGTCAAAAAGTCCACTCCCCCAACCTCTATAAGCTCTTCCATCCATTACACGTCTTCGCATCCTTTCATCCACACACATATAATCAATTATTGCCTTCCTTCACTCGCGATGTAAACCTGTCGATACTTTTATGCCTGAAAAGCGTCTTGGCCAAAACCAACCCCCTCCCATCACAAAGGTCCACTAACGCACTGTCATTCTCATATATCAGAAGGCTCATCACACACCAACTATTCCATCCACCTTCACATTCCTTAGTTTACCATTCATATCACCGATCAAAAACACTCATACATTCCAAACTTTTCAATGCACACTTCCAGATTTGTCCAGAACTCTTCTCTCACTCTGCTAGCACAATCTGGCGTTGGCGCATACACACACACAATTGACCACATTTGTATTCCAACTTTCAACTTTCCCCACGCAATCCTAGTCTTATGCTCCTCTTCCATTTTTTACTAACAACTATACCTAATTCTTTTCCCCTCTCATTCTCACTTTCTCCTGCACATATACCCAATCCATACTCCCATTCTCTCACACTTTCTCCTCTTCATAACTACGGCTTTAAGATGGCGCCTCGAGATTACCGATCAAATCATAGAAAGGAAATATGTTCCCAGTACGTCTTCGTTTGATACCATAATTAATATTTACAAACAAGAAAATCTCGAAGGGATAAAAACGTGTAAAAGGAAATTGTTTAGGCATTGATTCTCTAATAAATATAATAGGAAAGAGTAAGCAGACAGCTCTATTGACATACACAAGTTATAAACATTAGTTTTTCTTTATCATGACAAATAAATTCAAGTTTCAAGATCACCCAAATGAAGTGCTGCGTATGTCTTGTTCAGGCTAAGTGGATTGTTAATTTAGGAAGACTCTATTCGCATTTTTTTTAGTTCAACTGCACCGTAATGATAAAAATGAGTGCCAATTGTGAATAAGTTAAGACTGGGATTGCAAGTTGTACAATACTATTTTAGTTGTGATGACTGTATGAACACGTTTTTCTGTAGAATCGTTCAAAATGCATCTTTTAGAAATGTATTCAGAAATGTTTGGAAAACACGCCGAATGACATCCAATCCTCATAAGAAACTTCTGAAGGTTTAGAAATCGCATCAAGACAACATAAAACACCATAAAATAAGAAATCGATTCACATGTAAGGAGAGCTGAAGAAGAAAAAGTTTCAGTTGCTTTATTGCTCACAGGAAATAGAGAGTAATCTCGAATTAGAGATTTTCTTTCTTATCTACCGTAGTACCACATCAAAATTGCATCGAGACTCCTGATTTATTGAAAAAAAATATATATATATATTTGCACATAATGAAGATTCGTGTTAGAGAATTAGAGACAATTTTAATTAAAATCTCTCAAAACTTTGATTACTCGTGGGAAGGAATACTGATGAACTTTTGACTAATTAATACATGAAAGTATAAACAAAATACGAATACAGTGTTATGCAATGTATTTCCTTTTACATCTTTTTTCCACATCATCATAGATATAAAGTGAATGACACTAGAAATTTAAGATTGAAGGAACACCGATTGATTTGTATCAGTGTCGTCTGGAGATTGTTTGGATTATTACGTTAGTAAGAGGGTCTTTCGTTGACTTTTATTTTCATTTGCGGTGGTTCTGCCATTTTAAAAACTAGTAGAAGTTATGTTACGGTAAAAGCCTCGGCTTTAGGAGTGATTCAAAACTATTATATTAGAGTGATCCTAAAAAGAGCATAATTTCGGGTGGAAACGCTATATATGCAACTTAAAAACATGTTCTTAAATAATTGTGAATGATTCCCAATTGAATCGGAAATTCAGAAAACATTTCTGAGCATGAAAGAACTAATGATCGAGAAAAAAATATCAGTACCAAGGCTAGATGAGGTAACACGTGGGAAGAATTTGATTTAGAAGTAAAAGAAGGCTGGAATTAACGGTTTTAAGCTTAAAGAGTCTCGATTCATTAAACTTGAAACAATTTGCGAAAAACATGGTTTTTTTTTTTTTTTTTTTTATACCTAGGTGTTTAATGTGTAATCTCGAGTTTGCAGATCAAATTTTAAAAATAAGATATTTTCCCTGTCGGTTTATTCGTGTGATACCACTTTTAATATTAACCAAGAAAAAAATATCCCCAAAGGTATAAAAACGTGTAAAAGGATATTGTTTAGGCATTGATTATCTGATATACATAATAGGAAAATGTAAGTAGAAAACTGTACTGGGATATACAATTTATAAATATTACTTGGTTCCTCATATATGCGTTTTTATTTTTCATGATTGGTATAAGAATAATGAGGTTCCAAGAGCGTCCATCCGAAGTGCTGAGTATGTAGTCTTTAGGTTTTAATTATTAATTTAGGAAGAAACTCTATTCGCATTTCTCATTTTATTTTACCTTGATCGTAATGATAAAAACGAGTACCAATTGTGAATACATTTCGACTGGCAGTATACGATTGGACGTTGTTGAAAACTATTTCAGTTGCGTGATGACTGTATGAACTCATTTTTGGGTGAAATCGTTTAAGTATTCAAAATCGGTTGGAAATTACACCGAATAAGTTCGAATCATAATAAGAAACTCCTGAGGGTGAAAAAATCACATTTAGACAGAAGAAATCGATTCACATGTTCGGAAAGCTGACATCTAAACTGTTTAAGAAGAAAAATTATCGGTTGCTGTGTTGCTCACCGAATCAGGAGAGTAATTTCGAATGTTTTCTTTTTTATCTGCAGTAGTACCACTTTATAACTGCTACACTCCTAATTGAAAAAATATATATATATTTGCACATAATGGAGATTCGTGTTAGACCATGAGCGACTTTTAATTTTATTTAAAATCTAATAAATCTGATTACTTGTGGGAGGGAATTTTGATGAGCTTTTGACATAAATTAATACGTGAAAGTATAAACAAAATAGGAATATTGTCTTATCCAGTTTATTACCTTTACTTTTTTTTTTTCCATCGCCGGAGATATATAGTGAATGACACAAGAAAATTGTGATCCTAAAAACAGCAAAATTCAGAGCGAAAGCATAATTATGCAACATAAACACATATACTCTAAAATAGTTGGGACCGATTCCCAATTGAATATGAATTTCAGAAAACATTTCTGTGTGTGAAAGAATTAATGCTTGGGAACAAAAAATCAGTAGCAATGCTAAATGAGGTAACATGTGAGGTGAATTTTATTCAGAAGGAGAGAATTCTGTAATTTGAGGTTTTTAAGCCTAAAGAGTCGTGCAAAAGGAAATTGTTTAAGCATTGATAATTATATATATCTAATATGAAAAACAAAGTAGAGAGCTGTAATGAGGTATTCGATTTATAAACATTAATTGATTCCTGATATGCGCGTTTTTATTTTTCATGATAGGTATAAAAAAAAAATCAGGTTTCAAGAGCATATGTAGTGTTGTTTGAATTGATTTTTAATATAGGAAGAGACTTTTTTCGCATTTTTTTTTATTTCACCTTGATCGTAATGATAAAAACGAGTGCCAATTGTAAATGTTTCGTCAAAACTATTTTAGTTGTGATGACTGTATGAAAACCTTTTTGGGTGAAATCGCTCAATATACATCTTTCACAGATGTATTTAAAATCGGTTGGAAAACAAACCGAATAAGTTCCAATCATCATAAAAAACTCATGAGGGTGAAAAAATCACATTTCGATAACATAATAAGAAATCGATTCACATGTACGGAGAGCTAATTGATTGTTTCAGAAGAAAATTTATCAGTCGATGTATTGCTCTCCGACACAGGAGAGTAATTTCGAATATTGAGGTTTTCTTTTTTATCTTTAGTAGTTCCACTTTAAAATTGCATCTACACTCCTAATTGATCGAAAAAGTATATATATATATTTCCACATAATGAAGATTCGGGTTAGACCATGAGCGACTTTTAATTTTAATTATAATCTCCAAAACCTGGTTACTCATGGGAGGGAATATTGATTAACTTTTGACTCTCACATTAAAAAAACATGAAAGTATAAACAAAATACAAACACTTTGTTAAGTTTATCTTTTTCCTCATCAAAGGAGATATATAGTGATTGACACACTAGAAAATTAAGTGATCCTAAAACCCTCATAATTGTAGGCGAGAACACTAATTATGCAACTTACACATGTACTCTAAAACAGTTGGGAACGATTCCCAATTGAATCTGAATTTCAGGAAACATTTCTGAGCGTGAAAGAATCAATGCTTGGGAAAAAAATAGTAACAAGGTTGAGGTAACACGTGAGGATTTTGAATTCTGGAATTTGAGGGTTTTTAGGCCTAAAGAGTTGTGTGAAAGGATATTGTTTCGGCATTGATTATCTGATGTATATAATATTTATAAAAAAAAAAAGCAGTAGTTAGATATTCAATTTATAAACATTACTTGATTCCTCATGTACGCCGTTTTATATTTCATTATAAGCATAAATCAATTCAGGTTACAAGAGCATCCACCTGAATTGCTGTGTATATCGTGTTGAGGTTGAGTGGATTTCTAATTTAGGATGAGACTATTCGCATTTTTTCATATTATTTCAGCTTGACCATACTGATAAAAACGAGTGCCAATTGGACATTGTTCCAGAAATGGTCTGAAAACTCACATAATGAAATCCTATCCCCACAAGAAACTTCCAAGGGCGAAAAAATCACATTAAGACAACATAAAATAAGAAATCGATTCACATTGAAGAGAGCTGACATCTAAGGTGTTTAAGAAGAAAAAGTATCAGTTGCTTTATTGCTCACCGAAAAAAGAGTAATTTCGAATGAGGTTCTCTTTCTTATCTGCAGTAGTACATTCGTGGTCATAAATAATCACCTATCTTCCTGTACCTCGTGCCTCAGACTGGCTTGTTTATGCGCAGCAAGTCACACTGGAGTAAGAGGGGCTGAGAGGGAGGGGTCAGAGAGAGAAGAGAAGGTGGGTGGGGGAACGAACGATGGTGCTGGAGTGGAGTTAGGGAAGGTAGGTAGGAGAGAGAATGAAATACTAAGTTGTGGCCACATAATGTGTCTATTTTCTTTCATTCAGGGCATCACATAAAGGAGTTACTATTCGGTAGATAAAGCTACATTACACCTTGTATAGCGGCGTCAGATAACAAACTTTAAATTGGTGGTGATATCAAGGGGCTGACTCGTGAAAAATATGCAGACGTGACAGATCAAACATTAGTGCCGAGCCGGATATTTGTGTTTATCCGTGTATTTTGACTTCAGACGGAGAATGGAATCTGGCTGGCTTTGACTTCCGTAATGTTTGTGTAAGAAACGTCCTCTACCCTTACCTGTAAAATTAATTTTTGGAACGGAATATTATATGCAACCTTTGACGTAGCTGTGTCCACAGTAAATGTGATCACCCTAGCGGTATACGCTCCATCTATACAGTCACCATCATGTCAATTCAATAATTATTAAATGACATCACTACATCACTATGAAAAGGCTGTTTAAAATAATTGTGCATAACTTGTAAATAAAATTGATGTCTGTGCCCATGAGTGGATATGATATTGATATCTCTCAATCTGTTAGAGGGATAATGAAACAAAATCCTACCCAAACTCCCAAAATATATCTATGTCAATGTTTACCGACCCTAGTCAAGCCAAAGCAACCAGGAACGCCTTAGTAAGTAGTCCGGCCGGTGGGCTGATGCCCTAAGAACCTCATGCAGGCTTCGTGGCACCGGGGAAACAATGTTGTTGATGGTTTGCTGGTTTCGTCTGAACAGCTCCCACTCATCCTTGGTGTGCTGGATGAGTCGGGCACGTGTCCTCTCGTTCTCTGGCTTCCACGCGTTGACAGTCTGGGCCCACACAATCTCTATGGCTCCACTAATAATTGATCTGTCACGTCAGTATACTTCTTTCACGAGCCAGTCCTTGATATCACCGTCAATCAAAAGTCTGTTATCTGACGCCGCTATACAAGGTGTAATGCAGATTTATCTACTGAATAGTAGCTCCTTTAAATGATGCCCTGGATGACAGAAAATTGACAAATTATTTGGCCACAACTTAGCATTTCATTCTCCCTCCCCTATCTACCTTCCCTCCCCTCCCTCACTCCACCCCAGCACCATCGTCGGTCCCCCCCAGCCACCTTCCCTTCTCTCTCGGGCCCCTCCCTCTCAGCCCCTCTTACTCCCGTGTGACTTGCCGCGCATAAACGAGCCAGTCTGAGGCACTGCATACCGGAGGATAGGCGATTATTTATGGCCACGACGGTACCACTTTTAAATAGCATCGAGACTCCTGATTGACAAAAAGTATATATATATATATATATATATATATATATATATATATATATATATATATATATATATATATATATATATATATATATTGCTCATAATGAAGATTGGTGTGTAGGCCATGAACAATTTTTAATTTTAATTAAAATCTCAAAACTCTGATTACTCGTTTGAAGGAATACCTTTTATATCTTTTTTTCCTCATGATCTGAGGGATATAGTGAATGACAAGAAAATTAAGATTGAAGGAACACCGATTGATCTGTATTAGTGTCGTCGGGAGATTGGATTATTACGTTAGGAAGAGGATCATTTGTGACTTTTATTTTCATGTGAACTAATTTATTTACGTTAAAATGTGGTAGAACATTCGTTACGGTAAAAGCCTCGGCTTTTTGGTGATTCAAAACTATTTTACTAGTGATACTAAAAAACACATTTATTCTAAAATAGTTAAGAAAGAT
Source organism: Coenobita brevimanus (assembly GCF_032717465.1). NCBI lineage: Eukaryota > Metazoa > Arthropoda > Malacostraca > Decapoda > Coenobitidae > Coenobita > Coenobita brevimanus. Next base: position 3,614,320 of record NC_137070.1, on the reverse strand, counting down.
TCACAATTGAAAAAAAAAAAAAACTAACAAGGCTAAATGACGTAACTCGTGGGATAGTAAAGAAAGCTGGCATTTTAGGTTTTTAAGCCTAAAAAGTTTCATTAAACGTTTAACCTACTGTAAAAATCAATGAAGTTCTTTGTATGTCGTATTGAGACAGTGAATTTTTCGTTTAGGAAGAGACCGTATTAGCATTTTTCATTTTATTTCATCTTGACCGTAATGTAAAAAAGACTTCCAATTGTGAATAGTTACGACTGGTAATATTCGATCTGACGTTGTTCAAAACAATTTTGGTTGAGTGATGACTGAATGAACACGTTCTTGGGTGAAATCGCTTAGTATTCATTCACAAATGTACTCAAAAATGGTTGGAAAACACATCGAATGACATCAAATCCTCATAAGAAATTTGCGAGGAGAAGAAATCACATTTAGACAACATATTGTAAAAAATTGATTCAAATGTAAGGAGAGCTGACATCTCAGGTGTTCAAGAAGAAAAAGTTTCAGTTGCTTTATTGCTCACCGAAAAATGAGAGTAATTTCGAATACGAAGTCTTATTTCTAATCTGCAGTAGAACCTCTTTAAAATTGCACCGAGACTCATGATTGATTAATATATATATATATATATATATATATATATATATATATATATATATATATATATATATATATATTTGTTACGGAACAGAGAAAGATAACGTACACTTTAATTGAGAATACTAAGAGTCACTACTGTCCCGTAAAGTTCCAGGTTCAAACAAAAGAGTTAGGTAAAATTACAAGTTAAAGTTTAATGCTCAAACTAACAACAAAACATTCAGGACTCATAAGGATAATGTAATGGCAAATAAACAGGTTAAATATATGGTTAACTGCAATAGCCTCTGTTAACACGAAATTAGCAAGAGTAAATTTATCTAAGTCAGCCCTGATAAAATGAGATACCAGATAATACTCAGTGAATGCCAGATAAATTATTACAGATACAAACTATTATCAAAAATGACTGACATAAAACCTAACATCAATCAAAAACCCCACTAGGCCTAAGAATTAACCTTATGCTACAGAGTACAAGAAAAATGCAATAACACTTATACTCAAATTACACACAGCTGCTAGATGTTTGGAGATTTCTTGAGCACTCACAATAATAATATCTGTACAGGGGAGGACAGAGATGTGAACAAAATGAGGAGCAGATCTTGGTGGCAATGATGCAGAGACTGAGCTCACTATATAGGGGCCAGGAGAGCTTGATACAACTTATAAGAAGGACGCGCAAATGAAGCCATGGGGACAAAGAGCTGAAAATCCCGCTCTGAATAACAGAGAGAACGACTTACTCTACTATAACGGTAGAAGGGGGGGACTGAGGCAGAACACGCTCGTGATCAAACATGCAGCAACTGTGCGTTAAAATTACACAAAGGATGATGAAATCATAGGCTATGTAACACCTCCCCACAAAGAAAAAGAAATTTCCAAAGGAAATTTCTTATTACTCTAAAACAATCTGTATATGGCATTACAGACCATGCAAAGGTCTTTCCTAATGTTACAAAACATGAGATCTCCCTAGCACGTTCAGTCATAGGTACTTGCCAGTATCCCTTTAACAAATCAAACTTACTAATGTACCTAGCCTTTCCGATCTTGTCTATGCAATCTTCCACACGAGGGAGAGGGTAAGTGTCTGTTTTGGTTATCTGATTAACACGTCTGTAGTCAATGCAAAGCCGCTGTGACCCACCTGGCTTAGGGACCAGAGTGACAGGAGAACTCCACTCGCTCTGACAGGGCTCAATCATCTTGTGGTCCAACAGGTAGCCAAGCTCCTTCTCGATGAGAGGAACTTTCACTGGGTTCACACGGTAAGGAGGCAATTTAATTGGCTTTGCGTCTCCAAAATCGACATCATGCATCAACACAGTGGTTCTTCCTTGAGTGGCACGAAACACTTGCGGGTACTCCTGCAGTAATGCCGAAAACTCCTGCCTTTCCTTGGGAGGTAGATGAGAAACCTTAGTCTGGAGATCATTCATGATATCAGGATTCTTCCCCAAACTATAACTCAGGCTCATACTGCATGGGAGAGCTTCACTTGCAGACTCGGGGTGGAGCAGGCTACAGTGCAGACTGGATTATTTTCGTCCCGCCTGTGATATAACTTCTTAGCATGTTGATGTGACATAGTTGCTTGCTCTTTCTACGATCTGGTGTGGCGATGACATAGTTGACATCACTGGAGTTTCTTCTCCACGAAATAAGGACCACTAAACTTGGCTTGAAGAGGTTGCCCATGAACTGAAGAGTAGCAGAATCAAAACCTGATCTCCTGGCTGAAAGCGGCTCCTTTCAAGTAACTCATTTCCACTGTTCTCACTCTTGACTTGTTCCCCTCTTTGCAAGGTCCATGCCTCGCTTCCATACGTCAGGGTAGGGATCACAATACTATCATGCAGTGACTCTCTTAACTTCCATACTCACCTCCCTATTTCTCATCACTGTTTTCAGTGAACCAACAATCTTCCTTCTCTGCTGTACCTTTTTACGCACTTCATCCCCCAAAGTTCCATCCTTACTCATCACACTACCCAAGTACTTGAATGCACTCACACTCTCTATATCCTCACTGCATCCAACCTCACTGTACATTCTTGTGACTTCATTCCTCTCCTAACACCATAACTTTACATTTTTGTTTACATTTAACTTTCAGCTTCTTCCTCCTACACACTGTCCCAAATTCTTTTTACCAAACTTTGCAACTCCCATTCATCTTCACTCCAACAATACTGTATCATTAGCAAACAGCAACACATTGGAAACTTCCAAATCTCACCCTCATTCATTAGAGCCATCCCCCACATCCACTGCCCTACCCCTGCACCTCGTTTCCCTACCCAATCCATGTATATATTAAACAGCCATGGAGACATCCCTACACCAAACCTCTGTTTCCAGTCCCACATTGAGATAAAAAAAAATTCTACAGCTCACCATCCACTCGCACCGTAGCCCTAGCTCCTTGATACATACTTTTCACAGCATTCAAGCAAGAAGATTTCCCATCCACTCCTTATATTCTTAATACTTTCCACATACCTTGCCTATCTATTCTGTCATATACTTTCTCCAAGTCCATGAAGGCAGCATACACTTTCTTTCCTTCTCTAGATACTTCTCCACTAAACATCTTAAAACAAATATCTGATCTACACACCCTTTTCCCTTCCCTAAATCCCCCTTGTTCTTCTCCAACAAACTCCTTTGTCATATGCCTAACCCTATCAATGAGTATCTACCATATATTTTACCAGTCACACTAAGAAGGCAAATATCCCTATGGTCACCTACATACTTCTCTCTCACCTTTTCCTTTATATAAAGGAACAATTATACCTGATTTCCAGTCCTCTGGAACCCTTCCACTCTTCCCAAGCCAATCTACACAACTTCCATATCCATTCCACAACAATCTCACCTCCATACCTCAGCATTTCACCACACTCCATCAATTCCTGGGGCCTTCCCCAACTTCATCTTCATTGCTTCCACTACTTCCCCGTCCTACTGATCTCTTCCTCCCTCCTCTCATCTCTCCTCTCTTCTCCCAGCCATTCCCACCAACCACTTATACTCGCACTGCTGTCACCCTTTACATTCAACAAATCCTCATAGTTGCTCCTTCCATCTCCTCAATTTCTCTCTCTTCTCCAACAATCTACTATCCCTATCTTTTCACTCCCCTACTATATCCCCTTTCACACTGCCTTACTTTCTTTATCTCCTTCCAAAAACAATTTCTTACTCTCCCTCCATTTCACACTCCAGATTCCTCCCAAACTCATCCACTTTCTTCTTACTCTCCTTCTGTAGTCTCTTCACCCTCCCTTCTAATACTCACATATACCTCTCTCTTCTCTCTCTCATCTTCTCCCCTACCTCTACTCGCTAACCATTCACTATATGCCTTCTTCTTTTGTTCCCACAGCTCGTTTCACCTCATCATTCCACCATGCTGTCCCTTGCACACCCTTGCATCTCCTCCCCACTCCACAAACCACCTCACACGCTGTGCCTGTCTCTTCCGTAAATATCTTAGGTCTTCCACCCCTTCCATCTGCTCTAGCTCATACCTTCCCAATCTTTCTTCCACTATGCTCTTCCTGCTCTGCCATTTTCTCACTACCTTGCAAATTCTCCACTTTTCTCATAGGAGCTGTTTCCTCCTGTCTTCCCCTTCGTCTCCTCAACCATTTTCTTTACAGCTTCTTGCTTGGCCATCACTAAGTGATGGTCCGAGACTCCATTCCCCCACCCTCTCCACATTCTTGCATCCAACACTTGTCTTCTCATTCGCTTCATCCACACACACGTAGTCTATCGTACCTTTCGTTCAACAAGTTCACCATCCATCCTCCTCATTACTCTCCATGTATACCGGTGGATCATCTCATGGAAGTAGATGTTGGCTATTGCCAGCACAGATGTCCACCAAAGCACTACCATTCCCATCTGCGTCAACTGGCACACCCCACTGATCAACCACTCCATCCACTCATACATTCCCAACTTTGCCATTCATGTCTCCAATCAAAAGCACTCTCTCGCTCTTCTCAGATTTGTCCATATATGCTTCTACTCTCGCCCAAAACTCTTCTTTCACTCTTGCCACTCGG